>NC_134362.1:87857520-88062726 GCF_048569485.1 Anomaloglossus baeobatrachus
ACTTTTCAGAGGCCTCTTGGAAATGTCGAGCAGTAACCTGGCTGCTATAGACATCACTCCACTATTTTTGCATCACTTTTTATTTTTTTCTCCCATCTGAATAAGCTTTACTTTCATATAACTACAAAATCCCTTCAAGGTATCCTTAATAGAGGTCATGGGGCGACTATAAAGTCACACAGCAGTAACTGAAGGCAGACGGAGCCACTACAGCTGTGTCAAGTGTCTCACTTCACACGTCCTAGCAAAGGGCAGACAAGTACTTACAAGAAGCGGAGGTCTGATAAGTTCTGAAAAGCAGAATTCCCGACGAACGACAGAGGATTATCATAAAGTTGTCTAGAAAAAAAACAAAAACAAACAAAAAAAACATTAACACTAAATAAGAATATAGAGCATGGGTCCGCAGCATGTGGCGCTACAGCAGGACACACCACAAACTTAAGCATGTCCAGTATTGTTATCCAAGGACGCTGAACTATGAGGTCTTACTACAACTCTAGGTTATAGGTCCTGGCATAAGAGGTGTTGGCTTGGGCTAACCATCCATAGAGGACCAAATCATCACAAATGCATTAAAAAAAATAATGAACATTGATACAAGATAACTCCAGAAACACCAGAGTTACAATCTTAAGGGTTAATCTCGCATGCATTTACAAACCATACACAGACATATGTCCCAGAAATAAATGGACATACGCTGTCTCTGTTGCCAACCAACAGTGGCTGCATATAGTGACATATGCCTGTGAATTTATTCATGTATTTTTGAGGGTTATCAACTGGGGATGATGTGCTCCACTTTGTGGGTTCTTCCTGTTTTTAATGTTTATGAAATTGAATCAAAAAAGTTTTGTACTTTTAAAAATTTGTAACGCATACGTTTTTCACTTCATACCCGAACATTATGGTGCTCAGGTTGTTGTTTTGATACGTTTTGGGCTGCCTGTAACGTTTATTTAAACAGTTGTTTTAAAGGATTATTCCCCAAAATACAAGTTATCCCCTATGCAAAAAAGGGGTGATAATTTGATCAGTGAAGGTCTGACAAATAAGTGCAGCGCCAGTTTGGAAGTGGTTAACATATATTGGTGACGTAAATCTAGAGAGCTGATTAAATGTACTGGGCTGCAGAAGGTGTTATTTCCAGTGACCCTTTATCTAAGCCAAGGCTGTCTGGCCACTCGGCGGATGGCACCGCTCTGGCCACTCGGCGGATCGCACCGCTCTGGCCACTCGGCGGATCGCACTGTGGTCTTGCAGCACTGGGGTCTTGGGATCAAATCCCACCAAAGACTACATCTGCACAGAGTTTGGATGAGACCCATGCAATATGGGGAGAACATACAAATACTGTGCTTTCCTCCTGTACATCACAACCATACTGATAGGGAATTTAGACTGTGCGCCCCGATGAGGACAGTGGTAATGATGTCTGTAAGTTGCTGTGGAATAAATGGTGCCATGTGAGTGAGTAAAATGAAGCTCCCCACGTGTGATATGTTTAATACAAGCACTCAGCACTTAGCATGCGGGAACTGGTTGCTCAACTGTATTATGAAACCCCAATTAAACATTAACCTAGAAAGGCGGTGGTACAGGACGGAGCCTGGTGAGCGGCAGCCCATGTCTGCACCACAGCTACTTACATGCTTTTCAGTAAAGGGTTCTTCTCAAAGGCCCCATCAGGAATCGTAGTAATGGAGTTGCTGTGAAAGCCTCTAAATACACAAAAACATGGAGAAATAGTTTTAGTGCTCAGCCAATTTTACAGATTGCAGACTCAACACTAAAAGGCATCAGCCGTTATGGTGTGCAGTATTTACATGGTGCCCAATAAAGAGGGAAATACTGGGCAAACTGCAGCCGGACACTTATTACACCGGCACATGTCACATAGGCAGGGGCGCAGTACTTACAGCTCCTTTAAGTTACTCAGCGACTTTATGACAACTGGAAATCCCACAAGGTTATTGTAGTTGAGGTCACTAAAATTATAAAAGAAAACTCACAATAAGGCATTGAATACCAATTCTAACATAAGAAACCAAGTATAGCTGGCATCCTAATAGATGGCATACAGGCTGCGGGCATCAGTCAGTACCAGGCACTATACACCATAGCGTTACTCTTATTAAAAGGGTGGACACTATGGAAGCCCAGGGACTCAGGCACTCTATAGACTAGATAATCACCTACACCGCTATTCCACCCAACTGCAACACACCACCAACTCCACAGAGCATGAAGGGGCCATGGGTAGGGGGAAATAAGACCCTGCCAGACCCCTCAGATATCAGCTCCTCTCCCTGAGAGCAATGATTGAACATGTGTCAATTCAACTGTTCTGCATCATCTCTGCCTCCAACATCTGCTGTTGGGATATATTCGGGGGACCCTATCGCATCTCCAAATTCCTCCAATCTTATACAGGGTTTTTTTGTGGCTTTTGTTTTCCAGCACCATGCACCTCTTCATTAGGTACCTAAAGCACTATGGACATAGTAAGTTTCCATATAACTCTGTGTCAAGTCAAGGACACAACGCCTGAGCGTGGAGGCTCAAATAGGAAAACCCATCCACTTGCTATATCAGGGGCCTCATACACAACACATTGGCTGAACAATGGTTCAGTCAATTGTTCAGCCGACCGTTCTCTCCCCTATTGCCTTCCATACAAGAGAGCACTCTGCTTTCTGCTGAATGATCCTGTGTGATCTACGAGAAAGCAGCTGACAAACTCCTCTGGCAGCAGCTTATGCCGCCAAGAACAAAAGGATGTTTTGCAATGACGTATCTAATGAGCGTGTGCAGAGGTTATTGTAAAGGGAGGATCAGGGTCTGCGGAGACATCACCCAATGTGATTGGTGGATCCTGTGTTATCAGGTGTATAGAGATGGTACCTGTCACTGTAACCCTGCCTCTGGGTCATTCCATGTTACAATCAGAAACCAAAAACTGAGTTAATAATGGCTACAGACTGTTCTCTGAAGGCAGGTACAAAAATGAGTGACTGTGTATTGTACATTTCACTATTCTCAATAGATTTCAACACAGTTTGATTTTCCAACAATAAAAATTAAATACAAAACACAATGTTATTACTTGGTAACTTACGTTTCTTTTTGTGTAACGCAAGTTACCAAGTAATAACATTGTATTTTGTATTTAATTTGTATTGTTGAAAAATCAAACTGTGTTGAAATCTATTGAGAACAGTTCAATGTACAATATACATTCACTCATTTTTGTGCCTGCCTTCAGAGAACAGCCTGTAGCCATTATTAACTCAGTTGTTGACTTGTGAATGTAACGTAATTATCATGGAATGACCCCTCTGATAAGAAGCCTGCTGAAAACACAAGCAATACGATTCTAAAAATTAACAAAAAATAAACCAAAACAAACCAAACTGCAAACATCAGTGTGAAAACTGCTATAATATAATATAATATAATATATATATCACAAGCTCATTGCCTTTGAGTAACCCTCGACTCTGCTCTATCCTTCAAGCCACACATCCAAGCCCTCTTCAACTCATGCCGATTACAACTCAAAAATATCTCCCGGATCCGTGCTTTCCTTAACCAAGAATCTGCAAAAAAACATTAGTGCATGCCCTCATCATCTCCCGCCTCGACTACTGCAACCTCCTGCTCTCTGGCCTCCCTTCCAACACTCTTGCACCCCTCCAATCTATCCTAAACTCTGTGGCCCGCTTAATCTACCTCTCCCCTCGCTACTCCCCAGCCTCGCCACTCTGCCAATCCCTTCACTGGCTTCCCATCGCCCAACGACTCCAGTTCAAAACATTAAGCATGACATACAAAGCCATGCACAACCTGTCTCCTCCCTACATCTGTGACCTAGTCTCCCGGTACCTACCTGCACAGAACCTCAGATCCTCACAAGATCTCCTCCTCTACCCACAATTGCGTACAAGATTTCTCCCGTGCATCCCCCATACTCTGGAACGCTCTACCTCAGCACATCAGACTCTCCACTACCGTGTAAAGCTTCAAGAGGAACCTCAAGACCCACCTCTTCCAACAAGCCTACAACCTACAATAGCCCTCGGTCCAGTAGACCACTGCGCAACCAGCTCTGTCCTCACCTATTGTACCATCACCCGTTCCCTGTAGACTGAGTCCTCGCGGGCAGGGTCCTCTCTCCTCCTATACCAGTCTGTCTTGTACTGTTAATGATTGTTGTACGTATACCCTCTCTCACTTGTAAAGCGCCATGGAATAAATGGCGCAATAATAATAATTTTATTTAAATAAATATATTATATATATATATATATATATATATATATATATATATAACACACGCAGTAAACAAAACAATGGGTCCTTTACAGATGATCGCTTCCCTTCTTTTTAGTAAGTCAAATGGACCTATATGCTAGATATATATTGACTACAGAAACAAAAGGCATATTATACTTAAACAGATCCGCCTAAAATACAGTGGAACGGCTGGCGGGTAAATGAAAATCTGTGGTATCCTTTATCCCCTGGTTACACCACACTATTTGTCTTTCCATCTTTAATTACTTCCTTCAGTGTGCAGTTTATATCTGATCCAGCAAACAATGGCCAGGGGTCAGCTCAGTTCAGACCCGCAGCTTCATGCGTGCTATATGGTAATGCAAGAAAATAAAAAAAGGACAGATTCTATGAGGGAATATCTTACTGGGGTAAAAAGGCAATAAAAGACGACCAAGACAAAAACAATATGCTTACAGCATTAAATAAAGCAGTGTATAAGACCCGCATATAACAACGAGGGACCTGTGAGAGCCGGACCTCTGGCTCTGTGTTGGATTGAGCAGAGTCGTATGTAGCAGAACGGAGTTCACTTCTCATGCAGCAATAACACATCAAGCTCAGACAATGCAGGGAGTTGGGGGTGGGCGAGTTAATGAGGTTTATTTATTCTCGTATTTTCTCCTCCCTGTAAACCTGCCCTAGCTCCCACTCACACAGAAGAAGGAAAAAGAAAACAAGAAAGAAAAACAAAACACACCACCAGCAATAATTTTTGCCCATTCTTCCAAGACTCTTATACTTATTAAAACCAAAGAAATGAGCTGGAACACAGGCTGCTATAAGTGCAATGTGTAGGTGCACATCCACACTATCTTTATTACCAATATATATATAAAAAAAACAAAAACAAAAAAAAAAAAAAAAAACAAAACAACCTGAGATAAAAACCAAATGAGCAAATCTCCTGCAGGAAATAATAAATAGTACATTTATAACATAGCGCACTTAGTGGAGACTATATACCCACCGCATAGAGTACCCCATGTTCTGTTTTTTTGGTTTTGCATTCGTTTTTTGTACATTGAGGGGCAGGACTCCCCCATTTTGGGCTATGCATTTATTCTGTATAGTTTTCTCTAGACGGATGTTTGGGCAGTCAGCCTGGGTCCTGCTCTGCGCCCTCTATTTTGCGGTCTGCTGGCACAAAGAATTAGAGCCATCCTTAGTAGCTACACCTTCTCAAAGCTTTGATTCTTTTTTTGATCGAAAGTGTCAACTACGTACCTTAGGTTATTTACATGTACTATTACTGTTTATTTACCTAGTACAGAGTATTTTCTCACTTATACTTATTATCCCGGCTAATATAATGGAACCTATAACTTAGACTAACCGGTTTCCATGCACAAAGGGGGTATACAGTTTTTAGCAATAACTACCCTTGCAAATCGTTACCAAAAAGAAATTAGATCCTTAGACCCTTATGTCCCATTCCCAAATTTAGTGATAAGGTTTAGTTAAATGTTTGTATTTTTTTGGGGGGGACCTAAAAATAATTTGTTGCTCATGGGGGGGTTTATTAAAAAGTGTTCTATATTTTCCATGGAAACCACACACACACTATTGTGCCATATAACAAAACAAACCTGACCCTAAATGGGGCAAGTTCCAACCAGGATTCAGAGGAGGACACCTGAGCATCTGTCAGCGGTCTAAATTATAGGAAGGGGTTTCTCAACCATCCTGATCCAAGCAGTCCTCCGCTACATAAATATCATCAAGATGCCCCCCAAACGCCTGATTGTCCTTCTGATGCAGAATGGGGCACAGTGTGAGGATCCCTTAGAGGGGTGCACAGTTTATTATGGTCGTATCTAGTAGAGGATTGGGTCCTCATCTCTTGGCTAAAGTAAAGAATCATCACAAAGTGTCTTTCGCTCTGGAGGACCAGTCCACCGTTCGTTAGAGAAAAAAAAAAGGGGAAGGACAGCCTACAGAAATAATTGGGCACCAACTATTTTTTTTCATTTCCCTGTGGAGGTGCTGCAGGGAATTTAAACATTTGCAGTTTCGTTTCCACAAAAATGATCAAAGGTCCCAGTGTGGAAACTGAACGATCAGCTCATTGACAGAAGGACCAATCTAACAGGCAGGGCAAGTGCTCGACCCCTTATAGGTACTAGTCTCACTATTACAGTCTAAAGATAACATTTTTGTGTACTCACCGTAAAATGTCTGTCTTTCTTGGAGCCTTTCATTGGGGGACACAGAGTGGGTATTATAGTGTCTCCAGGGGAGGCGTGACACTAGATTTGCAAAAGTGTTAGCTCCTCCTCCCACAGCATATACCCTAGCTAGGCAGGAAACTAGCTCCGTTTGGTGTAAAAGAAGGAGAAAAACAACGAAAACACAAGGGTGGGAGCTGTGTCCCCCAATGAAAGGCTCCAAGAAAGACATTTTACGGTGAGTACACAAATGTCATTTCCTTTCTCGCCTTTTCATTGGGGGACACAGACAGTGGGACGTCCCAAAGCAGTCCCTGGGTGGGAACTGAACTATTAACAGTGTAGAACATCAGCGTAAGAGCTGACTAACAACTGCAACTGCAGTGAACACATATCACCGTCAAGAAACCGAGCAGTGGCCACTTATAAATGGGCCACTGCTGCCTGAAGGACTTGTCTTCCAAGAGCAGCATCCGCGGAGGCATGCATATGCACTCTGTAGAATTTTGTAAATGTGTGCACACTGGACCAGGTAGCGGCCTTGCAAAGTTGGGCCGCTGAAGCCTGATGGCGGAAAACCCAGGAAGCACCAACTGCTCGCGTAGAGTGGGCCCGCACAGATTGAGGGGGAACAGAACCTCATGCTTTGTATGCCTCACAGATGGCAGTCCTGATCCATCGAGAAATCGTGGATTTAGAAGCCTGGTTGCCCTTTTTGTTTCCTTCTGAGAGGATGAAGAGGGCATCGGACTTGCGCAACGGCGCTGTTCTGGAGATGTAGATCCACAGAGCCCTGACAAGATCGAGAGTGTGAAGGGCTTTTTCAAAAGGAGTGGACCGGGGCCGGACAGAATGACGGCAACACAATGTCTTCATTCAAGTAGAAAGAAGATACGACCTTTGGAAGAAAGGCGGGGGAAGGCCGAAGGACCACCTTATCGTGATGGAATATCAGGTAAGGTGAGCGACAGGAAAGGGCCGCCAGTTCGGACACTCGTCTGATAGAGGTAATGGCGACTAAAAAGGCAACCTTCCAAGAGAGACGTTCAAGAGAGATTTCTCTTAAAGGTTCGAAAGGAGGAAGCTGAAGAGCTCCGAGAACCAGATTCAGATCCCAGGGATCTAAGGGGTGGCGATAAGGAGGGACCAAATGCGCTACCCCTTGAAGAAAGGTACGGACCTGAGGGCGAGAAGCCAGCTGCTTCTGGAAAAAAATTGACAAGGCGGAAACTTGACCTTTAAAGGGTACTGAGGGCTAGTCCCGAGTCCAGACAGTCTTGCAGAAAGGAAAGTACATCAGGGATTGAAAAAACAAGGGGCGACCGGTGATGACTGTCACACCAGGAAAGATAGGTCTTCCAGGTCCTGTGATAGATACTGGCGGAGGAGGGCTTCCGAGCATTAAGCATGGTATGAACTACCTTAGAAGAAAGACCTGACTTGGCTAGAATCAAGGATTCAAGCGCCACGCCGTCAAATGCAGCTGTGCTGTATTCTGGTGGAATATTGGACCTTGTGACAGAAGATCCGGGCAGTCGGGGAGATGCCAGGGAGTGTCGCTGAGAAGTTGGAGACGCTCTGGGTACAATCAAAGTGAGGAGTTACTCCAGCACAAAAATGTCCATGCAGACAAATTGTTAAAGATTAAAAAAACAACATCTTTAATTCCTAATAAATAAAAAAATACACAGTGAGGATAAAATTTCCTATCTATTAGGAATTAAAGATGTTTTTTTTAATCTTTAAACAATTTCTGTCTGCATGGACGTTTTGTGCCAGAGTACCTCCTCACTTTGATTGTCTACAGCCTTCCTTGTTCTACTGAACACCATCCAGGAGCTTTCATCCAGCTGAATTTACAACAAACTGGTGAGCTGAAAACCCTTTTTTTTTTTCTTCTAGAAGCTCTGGGTACCAGGCTCTCCTGGGTCAGTCCGGGGCCACGAGGATCACAGGAATTCCCTCCACCTTGATTTTCTTGATTACTCTTGGAATGAGAGGAAACATGTAGGGCAGGCGAAACTGCGACCACGGGAAGACTAGAGCGTCGGAGCCGAGCGCTAGCAGGTCTCTCGACCGGGATATGAAGGGATGTACCTTGGCGTTCATCTGAGACGCCATGAGGTCCACATCTGGGAGTCCCCAACGAAGAGTGATCAGATGGAACACTTTGTCCTGGAGGGACCATTCCCCTGCCGCTAGACCCTGTCTGCTGAGAAAGTCTGCGGCCCAGTTGTCTACTCCTGGAATATGGACAGCTGAAATAATGGGAATGTGCATCTCTGCCCAAAGAAGAATCCAGGATGCTTCTTTCATCGCTGCCCTGCTGAGAGTTCCTCCGACGGTTGATGTAAGCCACAGCTGTGGCATTGTCTAACTGGATCCGAACAGGGAGACCCAATAGCAAGGGCTGAAAGTTCTGAAGGGCCAAAAATATGGCTCTGATCTCTAGAACGTTGATGTGAAGGGAGCATTCGGAGGGAGACCAGTGTCCGTGAACAGTGTGGTGGAGAAACACCGCTCCCCAGCCTATGAGGCTGGCATCTGTCGTGACTACTTGCCAGTGGACAGGACGGAAGGACTTCCCTTGAGATAGGGATTAGACTTGAGTCCACCAGACGAGGGAGTGGAGCGCAGTCCGAGATAAGCGGACTGACCGGTCTAGAGAAGCTGGATTCTTGTCCCAGAAGGATAAAAGATCCAGTTGTAGAGGGCGCAGATGGAATTGGGCAAAGGACACGGCTTCCATGACTGCCACCATCTTGCCTAACAATCTCATCCCATTCCGAAGGGATGTGTGACGGCGGGAGCGGAGGGATTGGGCGGCCCGGATGAGGGAAGACCTCTTGTCTTCTGGAAGGAAAACCCGGGACTGAGCAGGGTATCAGCATACCTAAAAAGGTGATGCGCTGACAAGGAATGAGGGATGACTTGTTGAAGTTGATAAGCCACCCTAGCCTTGACAGCGTGTCTAAGCATATCTGCACGCTTTCTGAGCAAACCTGAGGAGAGCTCCCCTTGATAAGTAGGTTGTCCAAACAGGGAACGGCCAGAACGCCTCTGGGGGTGCAAAATGGACATGACGGCCGCCATGACCTTTGTGAAGACCCGAGGTGCAGTGGCCAGTCCAAAGGGGAGGGCCCTGAATTGGTAATGACGGTGTCCTACGGCAAAACGAAAGAACCGTTGATGTGATTCACATATGGGAATGTGTAAATAAGCATCTTGAACATCTATGGAGGCTAGGAATTCAGGTTCCATGGCGGCTAGTACTGCTCTCAATGACTCCATTCGGAAGGTCCGAATGCGTACGGATCTGTTCAGTCTTTTGAGATCCAAGATAGGGCGGACAGAGACATCTTTTTTGGGAACGAAAAAAGGTTTGAATAGAAACCTTTGCCGCGCTGTTCTAGGGGCATTGGAATAACGTTTGCTTTTTGTAACGAGGCTATGGCCTGAAATAAGGCCTGGCTTTGCGTTTCAGACTTTGGGAGACGAGAACGCAGAAACCTGCTGGCCGGCAGGGAATGGAAATCGATCTTGTAAACTGAGGTGACGATTTCTCGAACCCAAGCATCGTGAGTGTGGTCTAGCCAGATATCCCGAAAAAGCAAAAGCCGCACTCCAACAGAAGTCGGATCTGCGGGATACCTGGCGTCATGCTGAGGGGGCCTGTGCAGGGCCCCTTGAGGGGCCGGATCCTCGATCTGAGTGTTGGGACGATCCTTGTACTGAAGGTTTTTGGGAGCCGGGCCGAAAGGACTGCCTGCGCCAAGAAGATTTTTTTAAAATTCCTGGATACAGGCCGCTTTTGTGGAAGAATGGGACTTTTTCCACCCGTCGTCTCAGATATGAGTTTGTCCAGGGATTCTCCAAACAGGCGAAGACCATGGTAGGGGCGTGTGGACAGGGATTTCTTGGAGGCACTGTCCGCGTTCCATATCTTTAGCCACAGGACTCTGCGGGCAAAAACAGCATTGGCTGCCGTTAGGGCTGACAAACTAGCTGCATCTAAGGAGCCGTGAAGAAAATAATTAGAGGCTAGGGAGATCAAATCAAGGGTCTCAAAAGCCTCCGGAGGAATATTACAAGAGCGAAGCATCCTGCGTAGGTTCTTACTCCACACACCCATAGCTCTCACGACCCATGTGAAGGCAAACAGGGGGTGAAGAGAGGAGCCTGAAGCCTGGAAAATAGACTTGACCGTCGCATCAACTGCGCGGTCGGACGAGTCCTTGAGACGCGCTATCTGAAACGGACATAACCGTGTGCTTAGCCAGCCTGGATACTGGCGGGTCCACAACGGGGGGTACTGACCAGGTCTTAACCATTTCAGATGGAAAAGGATAAGCGAATGAAGTGAAAGGTTTTTTTATTAATCCTTCTATCAGGGTGATCAAACCGTTTAGACACGATTTGACGAAAAAAACGGATCCTGGCCAAAGGACTTAGGAGGCTTCTTGGCCCGCTTGATTGCAGACTGAGAAGTCGGGTCCGGAGGCTGATCAGAAATCAACAGTGATTGACAGCTGAAATTAGTACATGCCTAGACTCGGAAGGGACATCTGAATCAGAGTCAGAGTCTTGGGAATCGTGACTACTAAAAGTCACAAAGCCCGAGTGAGACTGACCATCGTCCGAGTCGGAAGAGGCGTAGAGGTCGCAATGGCAGCTCTTGGAAGCAGCCTTTTTACGTTCTGGGGTAGAAGGACCAGGCGAAGCAGGCGGGCTCCTCTGAAGGAGCTGAGCCAGGGGAAGGCTGCCTGAGGTTTTTGATATCTGAGTGACAAGGTCATCTATCCTTTTAGATATTAGAAGAGCCTATGCAGGAAGAACATCATCAGACGGGGGTGCTGCCTGGCCGGTGGCCGAGGCAGAATCCAAAACCTGCGCGGCCTCCTGGTCTAGCAACTGGGTCTGTTGTGACATGGTAGTAGGGGCATCGCAGCCCTGGCATAGTGGATAGCTTCGGCCATTAGAAAACGAGCGTCCACAGGTGGTACAAGCATAGTACAGGTCCGTAGAGGACGCCTGGGAAGCTTTATCACCCTTGCGGTTACACATGTCAGCAACAGAGTCCTACAGCCCTATATAGGGATATGCCGCTGTTAGTATGAGTGAGGAGCCACTAGCAGTATTATAAAGTGACTGCTATGCAGAGCCGGTATATACCGATCCCAAAATGGCATATACTGTCAAACAGTCGGCATATACCTGCAGGCAGAGCCAGTATATACCGCTAGTAGTTGATATACACCGCTAGCCAGCAGGCGCACACCGCTAGAGAGACAGCGATATACCGCTGAGCAGAGCAGTATATAGTGCTGCAGAAGTGCAGTGCCAAGGAGGCGATCTCACCAGTGTTTGCTCCCCACGTGGAAAATGGCGTCCAGTGTTCCTGGCAGCATGGAGGAGAGAGACGGCCCCCGGAGACTGATTTGTCTCAGGGCTGGCACTAAGCGTGACGGCCAATCGGAAAGGAGCTGCTCCTGAGTGAGGGAGCGGCTTCCAGAGCAGTGAGAGGGGGCGTTGCTAGAATGCAGGCCGAAGCCGGGGGCTAAATTAATGATGCTCCCCGGGATCACGGCCTGCATCACCCCACCGGCGCCTTTCCAGGCGGCGGTTTGGATGCAGGGGACAGATGACTCGTCGTCTCCCTACCTGCTCCTGGCTCCGTCTGAAGACGCGTCGGTCCGGTGATGCGGGGATCTCGGGGACGCATCTTCGGCTCAAGGCTGAAGCAGGTCCTCGGCTCTGCTTAGCCCTCTGGAGCTACCTTGGTGTGAGGTGCTTCCAGGGAGCCTGGAGGGGTACGCAGACCCGACCACTTTGGCACGAGGGAAGACTGACGGCTTGTGCACGCCAGGTTTCCTCTGCCCGTACGTGGGGGGGACACGGGGGTGGCAGGGCACCCTGGTATTGCTCCATATCAAAAATAGAATAAGAAAAAACAAAATAAAAAATATAAACAAAATAAGCTGGCCTGAGGCACCTGGTAGGGCAAGGCCAGACATGTCAGACTCCCTGCTGACACTAGAAAAAAAAAGGAGCTAGTTTCCTGCCTAGCTAGGGTATATGCTGTGGGAGGAGGAGCTAACACTTTTGCAAATCTAGTGTCACGCCTCCCCTGGAGACACCATAATACCCACTGTCTGTGTCCCCCAATGAAAAGGCGAGAAAGGAAACAAGTCTGCCTGGTGATTATCTGATCGGCACAGGGTTGGCTCCTGAAATCTTCGGTTATCAGCAATAGTTACTAGGCTGAATACCTAGAGGTTGTGCACTGTACCTCATAGAGGGTTTCTAGATATTTACTAGAGATGGGGTGCTGCTTTACCTCAGAGTGTTTGTAGATATGAGGTACTGCTGTACCTCAGAGGGGTTCTAGGTATGGGGTGCCACTATACCTCACAGAGGGCTTCTAGGTATGGGGTGAGCTATACCTCAGAGGTTCTAGGTATGGGGTGCCGCTGTACCTCACAGAGGGGTTCTAGATGTGGGGTACTGCTGTACCTCACAGAAGGTGTTCTAGATATGGAGTACTGTTGTACCTCACAGAAGGTGTTCTAGATATGGAGTACTGTTGTACCTCACAGAAGGTGTTCTAGATATGGAGTACTGCTGTACCTCACAGAGGGGTTCTAGATACGGGGTGCCACTGTACCTTACAGAGGGGTTCTAGATATGGGGTGCCGTCCAAGACTTTCTGATGCCCGGCTTTCTAACATATGTCCCAGTTCACAGGTTTCCTTGCAGTTTGAAGAAAGACCCGTCAGCTGTCAGCTCTAAGTCTGTGCAAACGGCGTCCTTTGTGTTGAAGAATGTGTGTGCAACACAATCTCTGATAAGAAGTGACTGGCATGCCCGTGTTTACTGATCATATCTCCTGGGCCCCGGCTGTGTCTACACTCCTCCTGTGTGTGACTTTCTACCTGTAGTGAATTGGTAGAGCCATAGCTGCAGTTACATGGACTGGCAGAAGGATGGGCTTTTCCACTTTACACAAGTTATAAACGTTCCATACTCTTCACAAAACCCACCCGGCTTCCGTGTGAGGCGATGGCAGTAATGGAGGCTGCACAGGATCAGGGGAAGGAAATAGATACCTTTATGTTTAACAAGTCAAGAGGAACAAATGGGTTTCAGCTTGACTTGTAACACATCTGATAAAGCAAAATTACATCTCTAGGAAGCAGACATGCTGGGGGAAAGGCTACATGCCAAATCATAAGATAAGGCCTTCATTTCTGATATGGCACCAACAATGTGCAGCATTGTACAGAAATTCCCCACTCACATCAGTGCCCGTCACTAATGAAGATCACATAGTCCTATTTCTCCATCACTAATACACGCACATGAGGGACAAAGTAATTGAAGAACAACAATGTACAATGCCAACGTTTTTTTTACCCAACGATTTGTAGTAAGAAATCTTGCAGCTTTCACTTTGGTTACTGGGGCTTTTTTAGATTAACTTCCTGTTTCAAGAAATAACACATGTACATTAGCCACAATGGTGACTATCTTTTGTATTGAAGTGACTAATGAGCGTGTGCAATAGTCATTGTGAAGAGTGTCTGCTATCACATCACACGAGCATCCTCCAAAAGGTGATGCATCAGTTGTGCTCTCCTGATAAAGCGCCCGCTGAAAACTCTTCCTGAAAGTACAGGTAGAGACTAAAGCCCCAGTGACCAGAGATAAAGTTGAAAGAGAGGGAATATATATATATATATATATATATATATATATATATATATATATATATATATATATATATATATATATATATATATATATATATATATATATATATATATATATATATTTTCCAAGAGAGAAAGAGTCGCACTCCGCAAGGATCTCAATGTTGTTCCATCTTTTTATTTTATGAAGACATACAGGTACAAGCGGTAGGGGAGGTGAGGCAAGCCATACAACGCCGAACAACGGCGTGCCGTTTCGCTAATACTTAGCTTCTACGGGTCCAGTGCCAGGCCTTCATGTTAAAATAGCTGCTAAGAAACCACTGCTAAGGACAGGCAACAAGCAGAAGAGCCTTTTTTGGGCTAAAGAACACAAGGCATGGACATTAGACCAGTGGAAATCTGTGCTTTGGTCTGACGAGTCCATATTTGAGATCTTTGGATCCAACTACCGCGTCTTTGTAGAAAAGGTGAACGGATGGACTCTACATGGCTGGTTCCCACCGTGAAGCATGGTGGAGGATGTGTGGGGGTGCTTTGCTGGTGACACTGTTGGAGATTTATTCAAAATTGAAGGCATACAGAACCAGCATGGCTACCACAGCATCTTGCAGCGGCATGCTACTCCATCCGGTTTGCGTTTAGTTGGACCATCATTTATTTTTCAACAGGACAATGACCCCAAACACACCTACAGGCTGTGTAAGGGCTATTTGACTAAGAAGGAGAGTGCTGGGGTGCTATGCCAGATGACCTGGTCTCCACAGTCACCAGAGCTGACCCCAATCGAGGTGGTTTGGGGTGAGCTGGACCGCAGAGTGAAGGCAAAAGGGCCAACAAGTGCTAAGCATCTCTGGGAACTCCTTCAAGACTGTTGGAAGACCATTTCCGGTGACTACCTCTTGAAGCTCATCCAGAGAATGCCAAGAGTGTGCCAAGCAGTAATGAAAGCAAAAGGTGGCTACTTTGAAGAACCTAGAATATAAGACATATTTTCAGATGTTTCACACTTTAAGTATTTCATTCCACATGTGTTAATTCATAATTTTGATGCCTTCAATGTGAATCTACAATTTTTAGAGTCCTGAAAATAAAGAAAACTCTTTGAATGAGAAGGTGTGTCCTAACTTTTGTTCTGCAATATATAAATATAATATATATATCGATATATTTATTTTTTACATATATACATATACATACATACATACACACATATACATACATATATATACATATATACATATATATACATATATATATATATATATATATACATACATATATACACACACACACATATATACATATATATATATATATATATATATATATACACACACACACACATATATATACATATATATATATATACACACACATATACACATACATATACACATACATATATATACACATACATATATATACACATACATATATATATATATATATATATATATATATACACATACATATATATATACACATACATATACACACATATACATACATATACATACATATACATATACACACATATACATACATATACATACATATACATATACATACATATATACATATATACACACACATATATATATATATATAATATACATATATATATATACATATATATATATATATATATATAATATACATATATATATATACATATATATATATATATATATATATATATATATAATATACATATATATATATACATATATATATATATATATATATATATATATATATATATATATATAATATACACATATATATATATATATATATATATATATATAATATACACATATATATATATATATATATATATATATATATATATAATATACACATATATATATATATATATATATATATATATATATATATATATATATATATATATAATATACACATATATATATATATATATATATATATACATATACACATACATATATATATATATATATATATATATACATATACACATACATATATATATATATATATATATATATACACACACACATATATATATATACACACACACACACATACATACATTTTTTTTTTTTTTAATAAATCACATACTACACAAAAGAAAAAAAAAAGATCCTATAGATCATTTTATGATGAGCACTACTATTTAGGCCAAGCCATATGAAATACACAGTACTTTGCAACGATTATTGCAGCCAATAAAATGCTATGATCGTAAAGACTGAACACACGCTTTCTTGTCAAATTTGTAGACTGGTTGCCCCAATGCTGCACTTTACATTTGTAATCATGCTGGAAACATTACTCATATCTTAAAGGGATTGTCTAGAATTAGAAAAACATGGCTGGTTCCAGAAATACAAGTTTCTACACAAAATTACACACTTTTTTTTTTCCTTTTCTAATATTCCACTAGTGTTAGTCTTGATTCATGAGCTACAGAGAACAGTACCAGACAACAATGTTTATTAATCTATTCTGCAGTCAATAAAAATCTGATTTATTGTACAAATTACTCCGCGATGGTCTCATGTCCTTACGGTGGGGGTGTAGGATACACTAGAACCAAAAAAAGTTTCATTTTACACAGCGGAGAAGTCTTTAGAATCTCATGGTGAAACAAAAAAGGTATATGGCCTCCCTTGTACTCTCCGAGAAATGTCTTCTAGAAAGTCAGCCATCTCCTCCTGCACATTTTAAAGAGAATTCTAAAGTAACGACCCTGGAGATGAAACTCGTCCCAGGAGCCCTATACCCCCAAGTAAGGGATCGATAATAAATAGAAGTATGCCCGGACAAGGCACTACATAGAGCATGTACTTACAGCGCCTCCAGACTGTCCAGTCCATCAAAGCAGTGAGCTCCAAGGGTTTTGATTTTGTTGTTGTGAAGATGTCTGAAAATAATAATTGAATATTTGAAGACATAAAGCAAATTAGGACATCTAAGGCTACTTTCACACTTGCGTTGAACGGTATCCGTTGCATTGCGTTGTGTAACGGATGCAACGGATGTGTTGCATATAGTGACACAACGGATGCAACGGATGCTGCAAAACAACGCAATTCGTTTTGATTTTTTTTTTTTTTTTCCCGGTTTTACCAGCGGCAGACTATAGTGAACGATCAGCTGATCGTTCCCTGCAGCCGGCCGCTGGGTGATCAGCTGATTGCTCCCAGTAGCCGGCCGCCGGGTGATCAGCTGATCGCTCCCGCCCGCCGGGTGATCAGCTGATCGCTCCCGGCTGCCGGGTGATCAGCTGATCGCTCCCGGCAGCCGGCTGCCGGGTGATCAGCTGATCGCTCCCGGCCGCCGGGTGATCAGCTGATCGCTCCCTGCAGCCGGCCGCCGGGTGATCAGCTGATCGCTGTCACTTGCCGGCGCCCGGGCATGCCGGCGGGCGGGCGCTCAGCTGAGCGCTGTGACTTGCCGGCGGCCGGGCATGCTGGTGGCCGGTCATTCAGCTGAGCGCTGTCGCTTGCCGACGGCCGGGCGCTCAGCTGAACGTTCGGCCACCGCGAGCCAAAATAAAGTTTGATTTAAAAAAAAAAAAAAAAAAAAAAAAGGAGCATGCGCAGTGAAATCCAGAGGATTCCGCTGCGCAAAATAACGTTACATGCTGCGTTCCTCCCGCTGGGCGGAAGCAACGGAGCGTCGCCCAGCGGAAGCAACGCAGCTCCTTTTGGTACAATCCGTCAACCATACAAGTCTATGGGAAACAGCGGAATCCGTTAACGGATTCCGCTGTTTCCCAAAAGGGCGGATTGTAACGGAAGGAAAATAACGCAAGTGTGAAAGTACCCTAAATCAGTCTTTATCCTCTACTTATATCAATAATAATAATAATAATAATAATAATAATAATAATAATAATAATAATTCAAGAAGTAATAATTCAAGATGACTTACAAAACAACCAGGCTGGAGAGATTGGAGAAGGCATAATCCGGTATGTGAGTGATTTTGTTTAGGGCCAGCGTTAAGGCCTGAAGGGATGGCAGATTGCTGAGTGGACGGACAGGCACCTCCGTTAAGCTGTTGTCATCCAGCCATAGATGCCGGAGCTGCACAAGCCCCTCGAAGCTGTCATCTGGCACGCTGACAATGTGGTTTGCGTCTAGTCTCCTGCAAAAGAGACATTCAATTCATCAGAATAGTTCAGAGCACATTTACCGGACAGGAAGCCAGGAAATAAATACTTGTGAGTGTTTGAAAAAATATTG
This sequence comes from Anomaloglossus baeobatrachus, assembly GCF_048569485.1. Taxonomy (NCBI): domain Eukaryota; kingdom Metazoa; phylum Chordata; class Amphibia; order Anura; family Aromobatidae; genus Anomaloglossus; species Anomaloglossus baeobatrachus. Next base: position 87,875,974 of record NC_134362.1, read on the forward strand.
GCAAAGACAAGAGCACACATGGCACCGTATAGTAAAGGAGATGGGGTATAGTTTTATATAAATAGGGGATTTGGCTGTAGTATATAGGAGGCGGCTCAGTCTCACGTGCATCTAATTATGTATGGTCTTTGTACATGGAGGGTGGAAGCTGAGATACAGGGAGCGGGTTATTTGGCAACACACTTCAGGGTTGTGTCCCACCAGCCGGCCTGTGGAAGTGCTGTAGTCACGGACTGATGTCACTTCACAAAACTATGCATACAAAGTAGAACCATTTGCCACAGTATTCGTTCACTTAGTGTTTCCTTCATGGCATTCATTGTAACGACTTTTCAAACAAACCCACAAATCTCAACTTCCTGGACCATAACGCCTCCCATATACTTTAGATAGGTGATGGATGAAGGAAGGGTCAGCAGACATTTCAGCCAGCAACCATCTTACCAGACTCCTACACGAGCTCGGCCAAACGCTCCTGTATTCCCTATGACAGTGCCGAGCAGATCTACAGTCATATGGAAAAGTTTGGGCACCCCTATTAATGTTAACCTTTTTTCTTTCTAACAATTTGGGTTTTTGCAACAGCTATTTCAGTTTCATATATCTAATCACTGATGGACTGAGTAATATTTCTGGATTGAAATGAGGTTTATTGTACTAACAGAAAATGTGCAATCCGCATTTAAACAAAATTTGACCGGTGCAAAAGTATGGACACCTCAACATAAAAGTGACATTAATATTTTGTAGATCCTCCTTTTGCAAAAATAACAGCCTCTAGTCGCTTCCTGCAGCTTTTAATGAGTTCCTGGATGAAAGTATATTTGACTATTCCTGTTTACAAAACACTTCCAGTTCAGTTTGATGGTCGCAGAGCATGGACAGCCCACTTCGAATCATCCCACAGATTTTCAATGATATTCAGGTCTGGGATGGCCATTCCAGAACATTGTAATTGTTCCTCTGCATGAATGCCTGAGTAGATTTGGAGCTGTGTTTTGGATCATTGTCTTGCTGAAATATCCATCCCCTGCATAACTTCACCTTTGTCACTGATTCTTGCACATTATTGTCAAGAATCTGCTGATACTGAGTTGAATCCATGTGACCCTCAACTTGAACAAGATTACCGATGCTGGCATTGGCCACACAGCCCCAAAGCATGATGGAACCGCCACCAAATTTTACTGTGGGTAGCAAGTGCTTTTCTTGGAATGCCGTGTTTTTTTTGCCTCCATGCATAACGCCTTTTTGTATGACCAAACAACTCAATCTTTGTTTCATCAGTTCACAGGACCCTCTTCCAAAATGTAACTGGCTTGTCCAAATGTGCTTTTGCATACCTCAGGCGACTGTTTGTGGCGTGCTTGCAGAAACTGCTTCTTTCGCATCACTCTCCCATACAGCTTCTGCAACGTGCGCTGTATTGAGGAATGCACATTGACACCATCTGCAGCAAGATGATGCTGCAGGTCTTTGGAGGTGGTCGGTGGATTGCCCTTGACTGTTCTCACCATTATTCTTCTCTGCCTTTCTGATATTTTTCTTGGCCTGACACTTCTGAGCTTAACAAGAACTGTACCTGTGTTCTTCCATTTCCTTACCATGTTCCTCACAGTGGAAACTGACAGTTTAAATCTGAGACAACTTTTTGTATCCTTCCCCTAAACAACTATGTTGAATAATCTTTGTTTTCAGATCATTTGATAGTTATGAGAAGCCCATGATGCCACTCTTCATAGGAGATTCAAATAGGAGAACTACTTGCAAGTGGCCACCTTAAATACCTTTTCTCATTATTGGATACACCTGCCTATGAAGTTCAAAGCTCAATGAGGTTACAAAACCAATTTAGTGCTTTAGTAAGTCAGTAAAAAGTAGTTAGGAGTGTTCAAATCAAGAAATTGATAAGGGTGCCCATTAGTGTAATGACAAAAATGAAACCATGTGCAATCGAGGAACTTTTATGGGTAATTTAAGAATAAGTATTGCTTTTTTTTGTTTTTTAAAAAAAGTTCCCCCTTTCATTCAAATGAATGAAGGCAAAAATTATTTTTTCCCCCGAAAAAACGACATGCAATTTTGCATTATTGAAACGATAATAGTAATAACTAAGCAAATTTTATTATTCGTTTTTTAACAAATACGGTATAAAAAAAAGTTAATTATAAGTATAATATGTACAAAAGAAGTGTTTAAAAATAATTTCCTATGAATTTTAGATTCAAAAATTCATTTTTTTTCGATTTCGCATGTAGTTCCTCCATCAGTTTTTCAGCACGTTCAGCATTTTGGTTAGATCTGGGAATAACAATTAATGACTCCTCGACCAACCAGTGCGCCTTCAAACACTTAATTGCCTTCTTGCAGTTTGTCTTGGTGAGTGAGGTTAACAGTTCATTGAAGGACGCTTCCTTGTGGTGTTGCGACTGGAACCAGGCATTTGCCCATTCATAGCAGATGAAGTCGCATGCTATACCGAGGACGCGGCGCCACTCTGGTATCAGAAAAAATGCTATGAAAGCATATACAGCTCGCGAGTTCCATCTTGCCTTGTGCAGGTTTGGGAGTTTCTTCCAACTGATTTGAGGCCAACGCGATGTTTTGTAATGACGATATGCCTGACAGTTCATATAAGAACTTGAAATCATCTCGCGATCCAGGATTCTCGCCTGTGTTGACATCATCTGTTGCAACTTGGTGGTAATCAATCTGAAGTGAGGCATAGATTTCTGTTAATTTGTCAATGAAGAAATAATTGAGTTCTGGTTTCTTCATTGACTCTGGAATAAGGAAATTCATGACGTGCTTCAGTAGGAGGTCGAGTACATAGTGTTGACAGCCAATGTATTGTGGCTTCTGAAAACCCTTTCTCAAGGCATCATCCTGTATCAGCGTTACAATCCCGTTCAAACGACCAGTATTTACTGCTGCCGTGTCGCAGATTATCATGCGAATATTTTCCCAAGCGTCGTATTCATCAATTAGCTGATGTAGTTCCTTGTGAATAGCCGTGGCAGAACCACTCTCACATTTCAGAATGCCGAGTTTGATTTCGGTTGTGGTATTTTTCAGCAGAACTACTTGATACTCTTCCCCTTGGATTCTTTTACCATTGAAGTGGAGACAATAGGGATCTTTGCTTTGAAGTTTTTCAAAAATTTTGGTTTTCATTTCCTGTCGTCCTGAGATTATTCGTCTCCAGACACCCGACTGACTTGGAACCGGTACATCATGACCTTATTCAGCAATGGTTGCAAGCACTTTATTTGCTTTATGTGTAGAAATGTTGTTTTTCAGTACCAGTAAACTCGCTGTTGTAGTGATTGCTCTTTTGTATTTCGGTGTGCGTTCGGGAGAAGATGACGCGGAAGAAGAGGTTGGTTGGCTTTGGAGTCTCAGGTAAAGATTCAGAGACAGTATCATGTGTGGATTGCGATTGCGAAGTGCTGGCTTGAGCTTGAAATATTGATAGTCGGATTCGTTTTCTTGGATGAATTGATTCCAAAGGAGCTTGTTTGAGCGTCTAATAACCAACCTTGCCTCCACTCTCAACTTGCCTCAGATAGAGCTCTTTATCCTCCGAGTTTTTCCATTCTCCATTAACGTTGGTGACCTCAAATAACTGAGAAAGTGTTATTATATTACTTAGAAATCTATAAACATTTACACTATTATGATAATTTTATCACCACTTCACTTCATTTACACTTTTTAAATTAAAAAACTTATTCACAGTAAAATTCACTTTCTAGTATCCAAGATGTCTGCCTGACTCCAAATGTACCACATGCTTTTCAATTCTTTCAGCTCTTCTTATAGCACATGTTTGTAAGGCTAGATCTAACTTTTAAAGAAAACGTTAAATATACATTTTTAATGGGTAACAATTAAAAATGTCATTTTTTCACTAGAATATTCTTATTCTAGATGTTCTAAATTATTCCTGAATATTCTAAATCATTCCAGATTCTTCAAAAAATGTACACGAAAAATTATTTTTTGGAAAATTTTGAAATGAAAAAGGAGGGGGAACTTTTTTGAATATTTTACAAATTTGATGATACTAATGTCATTTGAATGCAATTGTTCCTTGAATGTAAGGGGTTTCATTTTCGTTTTGCAAAATTTTTAAAATAGTCATCACACTAGTGCCCATACTTTTGCACCGGTCAAATTTTGTTTAAATGTGGATTGCACATTTTCTGTTAGTACAATAAACCTCATTTCAATCCAGAAAATATTACTCAGTCCATCAGTTATTAGATATATGAAACTGAAATAGCTGTTGCAAAAACACAATTTGTTATAAAGAAAAAAGGTTAACATTAATAGGGGTGCCCAAACTTTTTCATATGACTGTATCTGGCGGTGGGTCATCTCTGATGTCGGGGACAGAAGGAGCAGTCGTGGCAGATTTTTTTGACTGCCGCTCCATTTGTGCGCTATCTCGGAACAGTTGGGAGACTCCTACACACATTGGACAGTCAAGCAAGCCCATCAATAGCCGTGGATTCGGCCAACGTTAATCTAATGAAGCTCCCCACCCGAGCTGGACAATAGATTTGCATATGCTTTTTATTGATATGCAATGCAGATGTTAGAATTTAGGCTTAGGTATACCAAATCTGTTTTATACATATACAAAATAGATTTTTTTTATGCCTTTTTATATTTCCAAAGGTTTCTCACTAGTTGTTAGTACTGACCAGATACATGTTTCACGTTTATTTTAGATCATAATTCCAGGCACGAGGGTAAATCTTAGTCCACAGATTGCCTCTCATCACCATACTGGTGTTATAATGGGCACCATGCACTTCAGTTTGCTGCCCTGATTAACAGATTAAGAAGCTGAATACCATTCAATGTGGTGTAACTGCTAACTATGAATACCAAACCAGGAAAAATCAATGCCCATCTTTACTGGCGATGGACAGGTTACAAACAGGTTGAGAACACAGCATATAACTAGTAGATGGTTGAACAGTAACAACTCCAAGACTTATGCGACTAGGTTATGTTGGGTTCAGATGATTCTGAAAAAAAAAAAAAAAAAAAAAAAAAAAACACGAATTGATTTTTCATTTGTATGGTCATTTGCATATCTATTTTTACATCAACAAATTAACATATTATAGGTTTGATATGCTAAAAATTGCTGGATCCATAAAGCGAATGCCATAGGATGGAGTCCATATGACATCCTTATTTTCAGTTTTAAAGATGAGGAACCCCAAAATACGGTATGCTGCAATATTTTACAAGAGGAACGTTGGTCCATATGTTTAATTTCAGATATGCACATATAAATTATTCATAATTATGAATATTCTGAATTAACTCTAGAGGGAGGCCAGGAAGAAGTGTCTACCTGCCTACAGCGCCACCACGGGAGAAGTGAGGCATTACATAGTCTACTAAAATTCTGTGTAATGTCCACAGAGCACACAAGTCCATCACTATCCACTCCAACTAAGGCTGACCCTGCTCTATTAAAGTGCACCAATCACCAGAATTTTCCTATATAACCTAAAGCCAGTGATATACTGGCACTATCCGGCTGATTCTAAAACATACCTTTAGTTGTCAGCTCAGATGTATAGGTTTTGAAACACAAGCAAGTAAAGTTTGTAAAATCAGGAGCTTGTTGAGTGACAGCAGCTGATAGCTGGGCTGGGTATTCATAGTTATCCCCACCATCTATTTATGCTAATGCTATTATACAATTGTTTTACTTTGTGACTAAAAGGACCTGTGCTGATGTAATACCCATGTGACCAGAAGGGGTGGGGCCTCAGCCAACAGAAAAATGTTGCTTCCTGGTATAAGCTATGTTGGCTGAGGCTCTGCCTCTTCTAGTCACATGAGTATAACATCAGCACAGGTCCTTTTAGTCAAAGTAAAAGGATTGTATGATAGAATTAGCATAAGTAACAGGGGGTGGGAATACCCCCCAGCTATTAGCTGCTGCAGCTGCTGTCACTCAACAAGCTGCTCATTTTACAAACTTTACTTGCTTGTGTTTCAAACCCTATACATCTGAGCTGACCACTAAAGGTATGTTTAGAATCAGCCTGATGGTGCGAGTATAGCATCTATATAGGAAAATCCTTGTGATTGGTGCGCTTTAATTCTGAGTACTAAATCCTTCACATTATGTATGTTCACACAATTTTTTTTTTTCCTTTCTTGCAGTTACAGAATTTTTTGATAAACCCTTCATGAAATACTGGCGTTTGGTCTTAGTCATTTTCTGTAAACCTTTTTTTTGAGCATTTTATTGGATAGTTTTGGCATTTTTTTTTACATCCATCAGGCAAAGCGTAACCTACTGTGCTTTTTATTTTTTAAAGGTAAAAACATACCTTACAAATACATAAAAAATGCAGGATAAAAAAGGAAGTCTTTTTCTATAGAATTAAGTAGGAAGAATTTTTCAAGCTTTTTTGGGGTGCACCTGCTCCAAAAATACTAGAAAAACTGTATACAAAAATGAATGCTCCAGCTAAGAAAAAAAAATAAAACTTTTCTAAGCTATACAATCCACTTCAAAAAGAGAAATGCTAAGAGGCTTTTTCATAGCGCCCATCTGAGAACTCTTTTGTGAGGATTACCAGTTGGAAACATCAGATGTTTACATATAACATATGTAGAGTGGCGCGGGGCAGTAGTCACAGGCGAGGGATCTACTCCGGACGCTCCGGCACTCTCCATAGTAGACATGGTCCTGGCTGGGTGTGTGGGCTTTGGTAGTGTTGGCAGTGTGAAGCTCCAGGCACCATGCTGCCGTTCTTCTCAGCTGGCCAGGACTAACAAGCAATTCAAGAGACAAATTTTTCTTTTTTTGCAAGAGATCTTTACTAGACAAGTCTCAGCATCTCTTCAGTTAGCTATCCAGTTACCTCCATTATTCCTGGTTGGGAACGGCCCAGTGCAACCCAGTCTAACACACCAGTATAGCAGTGATTGTCTCCTTCCCTACAGTGGTTACACAGCCAGTCTGTATACGGGTTCAGTTATCTCCATAGTAAGGGCTTGCGCACCTGGACATCTATAGAGAGTCTACTCGAGTCGGGGGCTACACTCATATGCCAGAAAAGTTCACCCAATTCAATCACGGTTGAAAGGCCCTGGCACTGACTGCACTCCGGCTCCAAATACCTGGGGCCACTTCATCCAAGGATTGATCTTTATCCCTCTTGATGTTCTTGTCCATTCTCAACCCACTATTAGGGTTAGTGCTCTCTCTGCCTGCCACAAGTCACCCAATGCACATGGCATCGACAACAGCAGACTATTCATCCGATGTTCTTCATACTAGGTTTTCTCAACTACACTCTCTAGGATGACCAGTACCTTTCTCTTTATTTGACCCTTCCCCAAGTTGGGCTAGTCCCAACACTAACTATCTGCCCCTGCAGCCTATTGATGGGCAGACTTAACCATTCACCTTGTTCTATATGAACATTCTACACCTTACGCATTACACCATATATCAATACACATTATATATTACATTACCTGCACTGCTACATCTTGTGCACTACTATACCTTACATTATACATTCCTATATTACTACTATACTTCACTATCACAGCAGACATTATACAGGAATGCATTACATCATCAATGCCTATCACACTCTAAATCACACAATATTTACAAGCGATGCAAGACACTATTCACACTATACAACATTAATGTGATTGGTGCCTTCAGGGTTAGGAAAACGACCACCAGTCCATCTGCTTACATATACGAGTCAGTGAACAGTATCTTTTACTTATAGGCCTACATCCTGAAGAAAATTACAAAAAATAAAAAAAATAAAAAAAGGCACCCACATTGTGTGCCAAATAGAACAGTTTGGGCCCCTATCAGTCACAGGAGCCTATGGGCATTTTTCACATATGTGCCATGAATTTTCCAAGCGGTAAACGTGCAGGAGAAACTCAGCGCCAAAAGTGACTATTTACTTAATTCAGTTCAACCCAATAAACAGGACGGTCAGCATCGCTTACGGACTTCAAAGAAGTGTCCTACAAACATGTCCATCAGAACGCGTCCTGCCTGGCGCTTCATCGCTGCTTCACAACAGGCTGTTTATGTGTGTTTTGGAGCCTAAATAACATCAATCGAGCAGAATCTAAATCATCATCATTCAGTAAGATCACAGCCACGTATAAAACAAAGAGCTAAACTTTAAACCCGCACCCCACCTAGGCTATCACATTTCACTGGATGTTTTAATTAATCCTCAGTTACAGGATACTTTGAACTAGGAAATGATGAAGTTACGCTAGAGAACAAAGAGTATGGGTAGACCCCTCCGGCCTGAAAAGGGTTAAAGACGAAACTTGGGCTGCTGCCCCTGTGGCAGGGCCTTGGTTACACTTATAAGTGACAGGCTTCCTCCTAGTTAAACAGAAAACACCTGCACTTTCCCGTCAGCCCGGTGATTAATGGCTGCGCGGCCCAAGCATTAGGCTTCTCCAAACAAAGCACCCAGAGATCATTTACAGATCTCCAATCTACCTTACTGTCAGCGCAGAAATGAAGATGGAATGGGCAACACTTGTAATTTGGTTCCTTTCAAAAAGAAAAACAAAAGCTGATGACTGTGTGCATTATCCGGCCTGTCACGGCCAACATATGAAATCTGGAAAACAGCTGGAGACATGTTGGTTTTTCTTTGTCTGAGGTAAATTGGAGCTTCACCTCCGGTTGCTGAGTGGTCATCCATCTTATCCAGAGTGTAAAACGGATACAATTTATGGGTTGTCAAAAAAATATTTGTCTAAGGTTCTGTGCACACATTCACTCAATCTGATTGTGTCATTTCAGGAACAGAAATGGAGTTTGTGATCAGTTATGCAAACAGAGGCAGAGGTGGTCCCATTCATGGTCAGAAGGCCCGTCCTGGGTCAAAAATTTTTAAATAAAAAAAAAAAGTTCTGCATGCAGGAATCTAAAAATCAGATGACAGATCGAACACAATCAGTGGGGTCCCTCAGGTGCGATAGATCACGTATTCAAGAGCCTCATGTAAGGTGGCCATATAGGACTGCAATGACCTCCATAGACTACTAAAACCATCAATGAAAAGAATTCTCAGCACTCACGTTATATGCTGAACCAGACGCTGTGGTTTATTCAGCCAACTGTACAAAAGTGAACATGGCAATATCCATATAATACACTCGTTTCAGCCCACCCGAAGCCTTTGATATGTCCTATCTATAAGGTGTGCCTCTCTGGGTTATGGAGGCACACGTCCCAGTGTTGAGGTCAGTCATTCATTGGGAGTCCTGTGGACATGTAAATTGCATCTCTTTTAGGCACATGCTATCTGCATGACAAGTTTTACTTTTAAAGACTAAGAAGGGACAGCAATATGCTCGAATGAGGCAGTTCCAATACATGCGTATAGCATATCATTTACATGTGCCGACAGAGTACCAATAAATGACTGATGTCATCAGAGTGAAGCTAAAGCCTTTATAACCCAGAGACTGAACATAGTAATTAGCAATTCAGCAATTGGGAAAGGCTTAGGGAAGGTCGAAACACGTCCTGATAATATATGGATACTGCCATGTTCACTTAGATTGTGTGGTTTATTCAGCCATTCCAATCTGGTTAAAGGGAGGGAATCTGTCAGCAGGTTTTTGCTACCTCAACTGGCAGCAGCATAATGTATGCAAAGAGATTCTGAATCATAGATTACTGGCTGAAGCTTTTCTGAAACAAAGGATTTAGATTCAGGAACACAACACAGCTGCCCCACCCACACCAGGCTCTCAATAGAGATTCTGCATGGACTGGGAGGGGTCAATCAGAGCAGGGGCCGTGCTGGACTGACTTATGAGTTTCTAGTCCTGCAACAGTAATCACAAGATAATAAACCCTTTAGTTTAGGTAAACAACAGCTCACATACAAATAAGAGAAGCACAGCTGTGTTTTTTTTTTGTTTTTTTTTTAACTCTTACAGCATGCTGTCCTCATTTTACATAGCAAAAATATGCTGACAGAATCCCTATAAGCATTACAATGGAGGTGGCGGGAATTAACTTTAGTAATTGATTGGGGCCAACAGCCTTATCCACATGCGCCACGGGGAAGAGTGCGGACATTACATTTTATCATTACCAGGACTGCTTGGCTGACATAAATGGACAGCTTTTTATTGCGACAAATCAACCTCCTCTGGTATGACCTGACATGGCAGAAACTGTATAAAATCAGATGGGTTGAAATCTAAGCTGCCAATTATTACATTTTTACCAGATAATTTTAAAAGAAAATGACTTTCTAGCAACATAAAACCATTTTCACACATTTTCTTCTATTTACAATCTTAGAAGCGGTCATGACCCATATAGCCATACAATATCCTATAAAAGGTTTTAGAAAATAAATTATTATTATTAATATGATGTGGCAAACGGATTTACCTACACATCCCATCATCCGAAGAGTCAAACTTTGATAGTAAATAATCAAGACAGGCAGAATGATAACTTTGCATTCCTCGCTATCCTAAAGGGTACACCATGTAGAAAACGCTAATTCCTTTCATATCAATCCTTCTGTCACTTTGACACATTGCTTGAAGGCTTATTAACGTGTCAGAATTATTTTTACAAGCCAAGAAAGATAGTCTCAAATACACTGTTGATGCAAAGCAGTGACCTTGGACATGACTCCCCTTACGTAATGACACCTGCATGCTTCTTACCTAATGCAAATAAATAATCCTGGATTGATGATTCATTTTTGCCTTCACAGGAGAAAGGAGTATTTAAACAGAGATGCATTAAAATATCTCGGGATACAAAAGGCCCCAGGCGTCGTCAAAAACGAACGAGAAAATACCTGTCCCTCTTTGTCTTCTTATTCCAGATTCATAAACCTCCCCTGAAGATCAAAAAGAAGATTTTCCGGTGGGATAAACTCGTCAAATGTCAACAAAGTACCTCAACTACAGACAAGCAAGATGCAGCCCAATGTCCTCCTGTTAAGTGGGGTTGTGTATCCATCCATGGTCAATCGTCAACTCTACAACCAACAACTCTGCACCGTCAGGGGTAAAGTTCCCAATATAAGAGGATCCCTGGAGTCCATTCAGGACTGGCTCAATAGTGTGAACCACTGGTGGTGGTTTAGGTGATATAAACCAATGGATAGGTTTTATTAAAAGACAGAAGATGGGAACAACCATGTGTAGAAACCACAAGATGCCATCACTATAAATGATGCTTCACCCTCTTGAACCAATAAATAATAATAATAAATCTTTATTTCTATAGCGCCAACATATTCCGCAGCGCTTTACATTCAGTAGGTTCATAAACAAATAACAGTTATAGAAAATACAATAATTGAAGGAAAAAAAACAACCCTGCTCGTGAGAGCTTACAATCTACAATGCAATAAAGGGGGGGGGGCTACACAAGGTACAAGTGCTTATTTACAATGGCAGTCCAGTCATCTCAAGGAAATAGGGGATAGATAATGGCTGCCTGGACCAGTGGCCAGAACCTTGAGATGTATTTGGGTGCCATGGAGTTTGACGTGGGGTTATGTTCTGAGAAGCTTTGGAGGGCCTATGAATTTAGTTCGGCTAGGGAGTGTGATAGGCCACGCTAAAAAGATGCGTTTTTAGGGAGCGTCTGAAGCTGATTAAGTTGTGATTTGTCCTAGCTTCTTGAGGTAGAGCGTTCCAGAGGATTGGTGCATCTCGGGAGAAGTCTTGGATCCGGGAGTGGGAGGTACACAGTGTGGATGTTAGTCAAAAGTCTTTTGCAGAGCGTAGAGAACGGGTGGGCTGATAGACAGAGAGGAGGGTGGAGATGTAGGGGGGTGCCGCACTGTGGAGAGCATTGTGGGTGAGAACAAGCAGTTTGAATTGGATCCTGTGATATATGGGCAGCCAGTGCAATCACTGGCACAGAGAGGAGGCTTCCGAGTAGTGGTTAGCCAGGTAGGTGTCCATGGCTACTGCATTAAGGATGTACTGTAGAGGAGAGAGTCTAGATAAGGGGAGATCAATTAATAGAGTTACAGTAGTTGAGGCGTGAGTGGATCAGGGCCACGGTGAGGGTTTTTGCAGTTTCCATGGTGAGAAAGGGGTGGATCCTGGAGATGTTCTTAAGGTGCAAGCGACAGCATTGGGCAAGAGATTGTATATGGGAGGTGAAGGACAGATCATACCAGATCGTAGCCATTGATCCATCAATCCCAAAAATAGCAGACTAGCCTACTAGAAACTAGGATGCAGTTGATTTGAGGTCCTCCACATCTGTTTTCCTTAAATATGGGTTTTGGGGGGGGGGGGGGGGGGGAAACAAAACAAAAAGCAAAACACGCTACAAGATCTACATCTTTAATGACGTTTGCATGTAGCATATTGTCTATTGAGGACAACTCTAAGAATAGAATACAGTTTTCATTAATGGTATGCATCCCAGATAAATACATTTAGTCATTTATATTAAAGATTTTTAAAGGTTTGCACCCTCAAAAAGTGAGTGCAATCTGGCTAAACTGTTGTAATTTTATAAAAGATAAAATTATATCAACACGGCTAAGTTTGGTGTGCATAATTAAGACATCTTGTTAGATTTGCGATCCAATAACTTATGGAAAAGTAAAATTGAATGTGAGATTTCAGTCATTTGGATTGTGTGCTCAAGGGTTGTTGCTTGGCAGGAGGCTCAGTAGCTGAGCAAACATAGAACTGCTGGAGGATTTGGTTTCGATCAAACAACCTGGTAGGTCTTGTGGAACATGACCCAATGTGCCAAACCTACCAACTTGAAAAAGTTGGCTCTACATGTTAACAAAAAAAACAAAACAAAACAACAGTGTCTTATTCTAAACAGCACCACCTTTCAACAGGACACGTTCTCGTTGGATAGCAGGGATGTCAAGGTGTTTGGCTAGGAGGGCAGCATCAAAACATTGCGTGTGAGGGAATGCGTAGAGTCAGCCTTAGCTAGGTCTCCTACAACACAGACATTCAGAATTTACAGAAATAATTCCTCAATCTCATTAACTTTACCATTCCCACCAAAGTAAAAACACCTAACAGAGTTCATCATGAACATGTTAGAAGATCACATTGGTGGTGTCCATTTGTATGGCACTCAAATCCCTTCATACCTCAGAATGACATTTTTAGCCCAACAAAACTTTACAAGCAGCTGACAAAAATGTTAAAGCAAAAAGTAGTAAATACTCACCTTTGCAATTGTATGCCAAAAAATCCTGTACAGAGCTTTGATTAGCCAGCTATAGGGATTAATATGGGGCTTATATCACTGCAGCCAGTTTTTGGCAGTAAGGACATCAGTGGGGTTTACGAGTCACCGCAGACCAAAGATAAGATGGCATAATGGTAAAGCCAAGCCAACAAGAGCTGGCGGGGCACCAAGTATGCATCAGCACAGGAGGGACGGGATGGACAGGGAGAGAATGACAATACTATGGTCATCAGTTTGAAAAAATGTCATGGGTTAAGACATTTATTTTTATTAAGTTTCTGAAAGATCTTTCAAAATGTATGGATTCTTAACACTGTTCCATCTCTTCCTGAAATTTAGTAGTTGTCCAATCTGATGAACCCTGTTAAATGTGACTTCTGACATCTATTGCATGCCAGAACATTTACGGCTTATGGTAGTAGATGCTATATAAATTTTTTTATTGTGATAATAGCAATGAACATAAGTTTATATCTACTAAACATGGATTTAAGTCAAACAGTAATAGGATTCAAAAAGGGAATATGTCGCATTGAGAATACCGGTTACAGCAGGGGGAGATGAACAGCTTGAGGGAACCTGTCACCAGGATTTACCCTTATAAACTGTGGCCACTACCAGTAAGCTCTAAAATACAGCATTCCAGAATACTGTATATAAGAGCCCAGGGCGATCTGTAGAGCATAAAAACACCTTTATTATATTCCCCTGCAGGGTGATCAGGTCCAATTGGCGTCGCTGGTCTCAGTCCGGCACCTCCTCCATCTTGTGCAGTCACGGGTTCACCTTCCCTGCTCCATGTGGATAACGTTTCCTACATCATCCACGCAGAGGCCTCCATTGTGCTTCTGCGAAAGCACTTTGATCTACCCTGCGGAGGGCAGATCAAAGTATTGTAGTGTGAATGTGCGGGCGGTCTTTGACCTTTACCCATGCATTACAGTACTTCGCTCTGCCCTGGCAGATCAAAGTGTGCGTGAGCAGGAGTGTAATGGAGTCCTCTGTGTGGATGACATAAGACGCGTCATCCACACGGAGCTATGAAGGACGGCGGCAATGGAAGGAAGACAAGACCAGAGACGTCCTCCAGGTGAGTATAGTAAAGATTTTTTTTTTTTTTTTTTTTTTTTACATTATACAGGGTGGCCTGGGCACTTGTATACAGTATTCTAGAATGCTGTATATTAAGGCTCACTGGTGGTGGCTGCAGCTTATAAGGGAAAATCCTTTTGATTGGTTCCCTTTAATAATTTTATGCAATAACATTATTATAGCGCCATTTATTCCATGGCCCTTTACCAGTGAAAAGGATATACATAAAATCAAGTACAATAATCACGGACAATGCAAGGCACAGACTTGTACTGGAGGAGAGAGGACCCTGCCCCCGACGACTCTCAGTCTACAGGGGAAGGGTGAGGGTACAGTAGGTGTACTGGTCTGAGGGTTACTGTAGGTTATAAGCTAGTATAATTGTAATTTAGTCATCTAAAATCTCTGGATTTAGGAGTCCAATGGGCGGTGTTACTCAGCGAAAGTTTATTTTACTCCCTTATATAGCACCACTAATTCCATATCGCTTTACAGTCGTAGTCATCATTGTCCCCATTGGGGCTCACAATCTACATTCCCGATCACTCTTTCTTTAGAGTGTGGGAGGAAACTGGAAAACTCACAGGAAACTTAACACAAACATTGGGAGAACAGGCAAAGTCCTGGCAGATGTCCTTGGTAAGATTTGAAACCAGTTCCCTGGCAATGCCAAGCTACAGAGCTCATCGATGACCCACCGTATTGCCCAATTTGCACAGATACTGGAAAAGCTATCAATTACTGAGCAGGACCGCCCACTGGACTCCTGGAAAAATGAATGAAATGCAAGTTATACTGAATATTCTCCCAGAATTAAATCAGCTCATCTCCTCTATAACAAGGAGCCTCAAACCACCCTTACAACATAAAACGTAGACTTTAACGGTTAACATTTTTAATATCCTCAAACTTCCCCTATGCTGGATATACGTTGTTCTAGAGTAATCTGCACGCTGTCCTTAGATGAAGACGCCATTTAATATAAGCCCTTACCCACAGCTGCCAGCTGAAGCATCCCGACTGACTGCAGACGTTTCAAGCACTCAGCAATGATAGCTGTGGGGATACGGAAATAGAGCTTTGCATAGAATAAATTATAGTGTTCAGTCGGTCTGGAAGCCTCACAAGCGTCTTCCATACTTTAAATGTACATTCTAAACTGGGAAAGGGCACCGGTCCACGAGAGTCATAACATTTATTTATTCTACGGCAACCTAAATCCAGACGTCTGCAGCTGCGCCCGGTGTTATTTGTGCTGCCACCACAACAACCAACGCTACACGACATGCTCAATTTCCAGAATGAAGACACTGACATCCAAATCATGGTATTTAAAACCGTCCCTCTAAAATTAAGTGTCCTTACAAAGTGGAGGTATGCCATAGGGGTGACCCAGGGCACGTGTTTAATTAGTAGCGTCTAGACTCCAGTATAATTTTAGTGATGGATTACCCGCTCTTAAAAAAAATAATAAATAAATATCTAACACATCAATTAATAATATGGCAGCATAAAGTATTCTACGGCTTTGCTCAAATCATGTTATGTGAACACATTTGGTGTTTTTGCTTGGAAAGCTTCTGGAATTTGCACTGAATATATCTCCATAGGGTCCCTATAGACCCGATTGATTTAGGACAGGAGCGTCCCTTTGCCATATTGTTGGCGGACATCATTGCCTTCTAAACAGAGACAGGCACAATATTACGGTTTTTACCACAATGGGAGTCAGTGGGTGCCATATGATGCTGTGTGTCTGCACACGGGAACATAACAGCCTTCCAGCAGAAGGAAAGGTCAGGGAATACGCCTGAAGTACATTTTTATAAAAAAAAAAAAAAAGTGATGTGAACAGAGCCCAATATAATTAAAGGGGTATTCCCATCTCCAAGATCCTATCCCAATATGTAATAATAATAATAATAATAATAATAATAATAATATTAGCAAATACCTCCAATTGGAAATGTAGTATAGTTCTCCTGACAACCATGCATGTCTCTTACCTCATGTGCAGGGCATTGCAGCTTAGATATCATCCATGCTTACGTCCACTCATACTGTGACAGTCGCTTGTGGTTGTAACTATAGATACCCAAGGTGCAATGCTCTGCAAATGAGTGGAGATGTAGCCAATCAGGAGATCTATACTACATTTCTAATTGGAGAGATTTGCTAATATAATTATTTTCACACCTACTACCTATTGGGATAGGATCTTGGAGATGGGAATACCCCATTAACTCCCCAATATAGCTGTACACTATAGCTGCTCACAATTGGTGTTGCCATAGGGATTTAACCCTTTAGTAACTGCTATCAATAGAGAAAACAGCAGCTAGATGGTTAAAGTGTGGGGGGCCCTCATCCGCAACCAGTGGTAAAAATAAAAATGTTTCATTCTACTTGGTGTTAAATTACTGACATGCAATCAAAGGGATAAAGCACCCGACCGCAGTAGTGAATATGTTGAGGGGCGCCGTTTTTAAAATTATGTCACTTAAGGGTTTTCCAATATATTGTTTCCCCAATGTCACTTCAAAATTGAATAAAATCAATAAAAAAAAAATAAAATAAAAAAAAAAAAAACGTTTAGTAAATTTACAAAAAAAACCCCCAAAAAAACCGCACCTAAATTTTTAAACCTATTTAAATCCCAACAAGAAAGGACACTTTACAGTGGGTGCTGATGTAAGGCAGACATGATGTTATTAACCATTTGGTGTGCTATACCCATCTAGATTGCCGGTATAAACACTGAAAGTTTTAAAATACTTTATATTTTTTTACATTGTTGCTTTGTTAAATGTCGGATACTTATATATTGGCTTAAATTTAGCACTAACAAAAACCAAATCTGAAAATGGCTATAATATGATAAAACATTCCAGACTTCTTGCCAGATAAAGTGGTATGTCAGATTTGACAAAACTTGGCTGTCGCTAAAGAGGTTAAATATCTGTAAAACGCCATGAGCATAAAACCACTTACAGGGATTGCAGAGATCCCAGGACCTTTAAGGCATCGCTGGGGACAGTCTTCAGCTGGTTGTTTTGGAGAGTCCTACAAAAAACAAATGTGGGGTGGATAATTAACATTACGGCAAACATTACATGAAATGTTTCTCAAGTGTCATTGGAAAAGCACAAACACTTCAAACATGTCCTCGAATGACACCGACTTAACCTTTAATAACACCTGAATGAACAGCTACAAGGCAGGAATGTGCACACATCCTTCACGGGGCTCTCTGCATGTGCACGGCCAGCCTTAAAGGGATCTGTCAGCAGGTTTTTACTATGTAATCTGAGAGGTGCATGATGTAGGGGCAGAGAACCTTGTTCCGGTGATGTGTTACTTAGTGAGTTTCGAGTAAAGCCCCGTGTGACACTGAGTGCCATGGCGGCATCAGACGCTGGTCACACCACAAACTGCAACTCCTCACTATACTTTCTCTGGTGCTTCTGAGTTGCAAAGGCAGACTCAGGCATCAACCAGCTGTGTGCTCATTAGTGATTGGACTAGCAGGAGTTAATTTCTGCTGGGTACCTTTTGGATCACATGTGAGATCTATTCGAGTTACTCCCAGCCTTTTTAAGATGGTAGAATTTGTCTTCCTATGCTGACTATCGCTTTCTGCTATCCCAGTGTGTGTGCTGTTTTCCAGTCTGGTGATTTACTGCGTGTTGCTTGGTGTGCTGTTGAATTCCTGTCTGGTCTGGTTACTTCCTCCCTGGTTTAGTTTTCATCCATACTATTTGTCAGATTACTCTGTGTGAGTGTGCTGTGTGACAGAGGTTTGGTTTCCCCTGTCTATCACTATTGGTGCTTACACACTCCTTTCCTGCCCCCTCTTCCCTGGGGTAGGCATGTAGGGGGTAATAGATCAGGTCTGGTCAGGAGCAGGGGTAGGAACGTGGCCCAGACAGACACTATCAGATGCATCTGTGGGATCAGGGACTACTAGGGCCCCCTAGCCTGAGGGCCGGTTTAGGAGCCCCAGTCCCTTGTCATCCCCTGCCACCCTGTGACTCACTGGGCTGCTTGCTATAGTCTGGAAAGGATTCCTGTTATCTGCTGTATATGTAGCAGTGCTCAGAATGCTGAGCTGTGTGTAACCCACCCACACCACTAGTTGGCAGCTTCCTGTGTACAGTGAAAGCAAGCTGTCAATCAGTGGTGGGGAGGGGTTACACAAATTAGCCTGCCTAGCACATGAGACCTACTCAGGCAATGTATAATCTGCTGATAAAACACTGATTGTACCGAAACTTTAAACACAGCCTAGTAAGTGACATCACTGGAATCTAGGTCTGTCTCTACATTATGCTGCTCTCAGATTAAATAGCAAAAAACTTCATAGATTCCCTTTAAAAAGGTCATTTTATGTGAATAAGTATATCCATCTATCTAAAACTTAAAGGATAAAATGAAGATCAGTATTGCACCGCATGGTATTCAGAGGAGGCCAAACTTGCATGTTTGGAGGTTACATTAAGTGTATGAGCAAGGAATGCTCCCGCTACATTCAGCAAATGGATTCTTAGGCCCTCGAACATCAAAAAAAGTGCCCATTGTATATACAGTCATGGACAAAAGTTTTGAGAAGGACACCAAAATTATATTTTCACATGATCTGTTGCCCTCTGGTTTTAATTGTGTTTGTCTGATGTTTACATCACATACAGAAATATAATTGCAATCATATTATGAGTACCAAAAGGTTATAATGACAGAATGAGTTAATGCAGCAAGTCAATATTTGCAGTGTTGACCCTTCTTCTTCAGGACCTCTGCAATTCTCCCTGGCATGCTCTCAATCAACTTCTGGACCAAATCCTGACTGATGGCTGTCCATTCTTGCATAAGCAATGCTTGCATTTTGCCAGAATTTGTTGGTTTTTGTTTGTCCACCCGTCTCTTGATGATTGCCCACAAGTTCTCAATGGGATTAAGATCTGGGGAGTTTCCAGGCCATGGACCCAAAATCTCTATGTTTTGTTCCATAAGCCATTTAGTGATCACCTTTGCTTTATGGCAAGGTGCTCCATCATGCTGGAAAAGGCATTGTTGGGCGCCAAACTGCTCTTGGACAGTTGAGAGAAGTTGCTCTTGGAGGACATTCTGGTACCATTCTTTATTTATGGCTGTGTTTTTAGGCAAGACTGAGTGAGCCGATTCCCTTGGCTGAGAAGCAACCCCACACATGAATCGTTTCAGGATCCTTAACAGTTGGCATGAGACAAGACTGGTGGTAGCGCTCACCTCTTCTCCTAATAAGCTGTTTTCCAGATGTCCCAAACAATCGAAAAGGGGATTCATCTGAGAAAATGACTTTACCCCAGTCCTCAGCAGTCCACTCCATGTACCTTTTGCAGAATATCAGTCGGTCCCTGATGTTTTTTCTGGAGAGAAGTGGCTTCTTTGCTGCCCTCCTTGAAACCAGGCCTTGCTCAAGCAGTCTCCGCCTCACAGTGCGTGCAGAAGCACTCACACCAGCCTGCTGCCATTGCTGAGCTAGCTCGGCACTGCTGGTAGTCCGATCCTGCAGCTGAAACAGTTTTAAGATACGGTCCTGGCGTTTGCTGGTCCTTCTTGGGCGCCCTGGAGCCTTTTTGGCAACAATGGAAGCTCTCTCCTTTAAGTTCTTGATGATGCGATAGATTGTTGACTGAGGTGCAATCTTTGTAGCCACGATACTCTTCCCTGTTAGGCCATTTTTGTGCAGAGCAATGATGGCTCCACGTGTTTCTTTAGAGATAACCATGGTTAACTGAAGAGAAACAATGATACCAAGCACCAGCCTCCTTTTAAAGTGTCCAGTGGAGTCATTCTTACTTAATCATGACTGATTGATCGCCAGCCCTGTCCTCATCAACACCCACACCTGTATTAATGGAACAATCACTAAAACAATGTTAGCTGCTCCTTTTAAGGCAGGAATGCAATGATGTTGAAATGTGTTTTGGGGGTTAAAGTTCATTTTCTTAGCCAATATTGACTTTGCAAGTAATTGCTGTTAAGCTGATCACTCTATGACATTCTGGAGTATATGCAAATTGCCATTAGAAAAACTTAAGCAGTAGACTTTGTAAAAATTAATATTTGTAGCATTCTCAAAACTTTTGGCCATGACTGTAGAAGATTCCCACTTAACTGGAAGACCGGGCTAATGTTTCTATACTCAATATGGAAAGATGTCTGTACATAGCTCATTGGTAGCCAAGGTAGGCAACGTTACAGCCCAGAACTACAAATATTAGACATCATTAGTTAAGGGGGGGGGGGTGCAATGTCACAGGAGGACAGCCAATTTCCCCTGGGCCTGTGAG
The DNA here is from genome assembly GCF_048569485.1 of Anomaloglossus baeobatrachus. Taxonomy (NCBI): domain Eukaryota; kingdom Metazoa; phylum Chordata; class Amphibia; order Anura; family Aromobatidae; genus Anomaloglossus; species Anomaloglossus baeobatrachus. The sequence continues at coordinate 87,896,668 of NC_134362.1, forward strand.
GGTTAAAGAGAGGCTTGCTGTGCTGACAGAGCAGGGCAGGCATGTAATTACTAACAAAACTGCACAATTACTTACAGAACTTTGAGTTCTCTCAGGCCAGACAAGGCCATGGGATGGATGAAAGAGAGGTCATTGCCCGCCAGCCGTCTGCAAGAAAAATTGTAATAATAATCAAGTCTCAAATAAGAAAAAAAAAAAAAAAAAAATAAAAGTTAAAACTTTTTTTTAAAAAAAAAATGTAACTTTAATAATGAGCGCACAAAAGTAAACTGAGGCATCACTAATTGATTGTCAAAAACATGCAACCTATTATATCCCAACAGAGCATGGCAAAAAGGAGACATTGTACAATAATTAGACCTGGAAAGTGCCCAATCAGGACAGCTCGCACCATCACACAAGGACTCCGCAGATTTACTTTTTTTTGTCCAGTGTTCGGCCTTAATGAGAACACGACAGCTCAGCACCTGTATCTAAAGGGGCTCGTTATTAGTCACTTGCCAAACAAATAACGAACGTCAAGAGGGAAAAAAAGTATTTAACATTACCGTAATAAAATAATCCTATAAAGGTGGTGTCACACACAGCAACGACGACATCGCTGCTAAGTCGCCATTTTCTGTGACGTAGCAACGACCTCAACAGCGACGTAGCTGTGTGTGACACAACGATCAGACCCCTGCTGCAAAGCGCTGCTTGCTCCTGAGTGTTCCAGGTCATTTTTTGAGCGCTGCTATCCCGCTGCGCCATGATGATAAGCTCAGTATCCTTGTGTTTGACAGCGCAGCAGCGACGGTCGCGACGACGCTGAAGGCAGTGACATAGGACTGAAGGCAGGACAAGGGCGTGTTTTTGCGGTGTATTTTGCAACGCCCCTACGACTCCGATTGGTGGTTACAACAGCATTCAGATTGGGTACCTTGCCGAAGGAGTTACAGGGATTTCATTCTTTAAGTTCCATTCTTTGTTCCACGTAGTAGATTCTCTGTCTGGTGTCGCTAGTGTGTCGTTCTTTGTGGATCTGAATGAAATGAAATAGAATGAATGAAAGCACTACTGCGTCTTCCTTTGGCAGAGTCAACCAATCAGACGCCGCTGTAGTGATCACCAATCGGAACAGAGGGGCGTGAAAAAAGGCAACGCAAAACATGTCTAGGGGTAAACACCACGCCTCCATCAAGGTCTGAGTCGTCGCATAGCAACGCGTGTGACACCGCACAACGACAGTCGAGGTCGCTATGATCGCTGCTCCGTCGCTGCTTAAAATTACTTGTTTGACAGCTTACTAGCGATCATCTAAGGTCGCTGTCACGACACAGGAAATGGTGACGTAACAGAGACGTCGTGTGTGAACCCAGCTTTAGACTATAACAACCTACAAGTTATCACTTAGCATTCCCACTACAGAGGGCACCATCACTTTTTCCTCTCTCCCGCTTTCCCACTACAGAGGGCACCATCACTTTTTCCTCTCTCCTGCATTCTATTACAGAGGTCACCATCACTTTTTCCTCTCCTGCATTCTATTACAGAGGTCACCATCACTTTTTCCTCTCCTGCTTTCCCATTACAGAGGGCACCATCACATTTTCCCCTCTCCCACTTTCCCATTACAGAGGGCACAATCACTTTTTCTCTCTCCCGCTTTCCCATTACAGAGGGCACCATCACTTTTTCTCTCTCCCGCTTCCCCATTACAGAGGGCACCATCACTTTCTCCTCTCTCCCGCTTTCCCATTACAGAGGGCACCATCACTTTTTCCTCTCTCCCGCTTTCCCATTACAGAGGGCACCATCACTTTTTCCTCTCTCCCGCTTTCCCATTACAGAGGGCACCATCACTTTTTCCTCTCTCCCGCTTTCCCATTACAGAGGGCACCATCACTTTTTCCTGTCTCCTGCTTTCCCATTACAGAGGGCACCACTTTTTCCGCTCTCCTGATTTCCCATTATAAATAGGTGAAAATGTTTCATTGTCATTTCATAATATAAGAAACTTTGTAATATATCTTATCAGACAAATTTGTTTCTCTTTCTCCTCCTGGACTGATTTTTCATTATCAAAATTCTCAATACCCAGATAAGATCTAGATCAGTGAAATCTTTCCCCATTACCAAGATAGAACATGGCAGTTTTTTTATAAAATTCCATGCAGAAAAGAGGCGGAGCTCTGCACCTAGCTCCTCCTCTGTCTCTAGCTCCTCCCATAATAGAATCTTCGCCCCATCCGCTATCTTCACTGAATACAGATGTTAACTCAGAATCGTCTACATTTAAACACTTGCAGCTCCAAAAGGGATTGTCTAATACTTTAATATTGGTGGTCTAGTCTTAGGATAGGGCATCAACAACAAATTGTTAGGGGCTGCGACAGCCGACAACCCCGACGATCACCTTTTCTCATTGCCGAATGTGAGGAGATGCGGAGCTGAACACTGGCATAGGAACATCCAGCCACGGCGCAGATGACAGAGCTGGACGACTGCTTCGCAACTAAGGGCATCCGGATGCTGCTGGCATCAGGAAGAGCTGATCAGCAGGGGTGACTAGTTCCATATGCCCACCAATCTGGAACTGACGAACTATCCTGAGGATACACCAGTATGAAGGCACAGATCAACATCTTTTGAGAGTAACCGGAGGTTTAATTTTTGTCTCAGGAATCAATAAGTATACATCAAATGATGCACGTCCCGGCAGCCGTCTTTTGCGAATTATCATCTGATCGGCCATCTTTTGTGAATGATCAGCCGATTACCTGGCTTTTGTAAATGATCATCGTTCAGAAAAGACGGCCGCCGGCCGGCCGATCAGCTGATCGTTCACAAAAGCCAGCTGATTGTAAATTCAGTTCCAGCAGCCGGAACTGAATTTACAGTCCTATGGTTTTTTACTGTGCGCATGCTCACAGTAAAAAACAGATCCGCTGCACACAAAAAACGTTACATTTAGCATGGCTCTAGCCTGATGGTCAGTTAGTAAAGAACTGATCAATTACGCGACGGATGCAACGCAGGGCCATCAGTCACAATTCGTCGCCAACAGAAGTCTATGGGGGGAAAAAAATGGATTCCTGCAAAATATTTTGCAGGATACCGTAATTCCTCAAGGTGACAGATTGTGACTGATGCAAAACAACGGAAATGTGAACTTAGCCTTAATGGGGAACTCTCAGCAGGTCAAAAGTGACCAGTTTTTGCCCTTTATTCCTGCTGCCACCTGTGTAAGGTTTCTTATGATACACAGATTTTTTCTTCTTTTTTTTTTCATAATTGCGTGCCAATTTTTGGGCCTTGAAAAGGGAGGATTGCGCACACGATTATCTGGGGTATGTTTTTAGCCAGTTTTGTATTTATTACCATAGGAGCCTCGCCTCACTAAAAAAAGACCATAAAAATTTGCACAAAATAAGAAAGGCCCATCTCTCTGGAATAGTATAGCAGATAAAAAAAAAATGTAATATTCAAGGGAGCAGTAATAATACCCAAAAAGACACACCAACAGGCTCACAAAATAGGACTTGTTTGCATTTTGTTAATGAATTTATATACAGAGTTAAATAGGGTTTTACCAGACACAAAGGAGGGTAAATGCTACAGATTTATTATATATATTATATATATATATATATATATATATATATATATATATATATATATATATATATATATATATATATATAGAGATACAGATCTACAAAGATCACCAAACATAGTGATCTCTCCTAGATGTGCATTCATCTCACGGCGTCCCTTCCTCCTGGCTTGTTTTTTCTGCTCGTCTTGCTTCCCGATAAACATTTTCTGTGTGGTCCAACCTTTGCTTGCACCAAGGCTTAAATATCACAAGCCCCTTCCTGAATGCAGAATCAGACAAGTGCTAAAATGTGGCACACCTAGTAATCCCAGCACCAGGCTGCCAACACCAGATCGCTTTACACGGTAAGCTGAGCACAAGCTGAAGGCTTCCTTTCCCTGAAGAGGTGGTGGGGGCTCACCGGGAATGTCTCAGGCCAGCTCTTCACAATTTACATGGCTATTACAGAGGGGATGTGATCTTAATTGCTAGATAATGGTTTTTACATCTGGTGTTTGGCAGCAAGTTCTTCCTATCCGCAGCATAGTACATAACGGGACAACACAACTTGCCTGATCGCGACTAGTGTAAAATTCAAGTCTATAGATTCGACTGTGCCCCCAAAGAGTTGGCCATAGATGAGAGACTAGGTTTCCAAAAAGATCCAAATTTTGATCAAATTGCCAAAAAGTGTTTACGTCCCAAAGTGACTGACAATCTTCCAAAAATTTCATTAAAAAGGGACTGTCCGCACAGAATGACAGTTGAGACCCTTTAAATTATTTTTTTTTGGGGGGGGAGGCAACGAGTCAGCTCCAAGGCGAGAATCATAATTAACTGGCTCATCAGAACAAGTCTTCCCAAAGTTGGTGTGAAAAACGCCGAGGACATACAAAAAATAAAAAAATTATTTAAACTTTGGGTTATTCAGTTTGGAAAAACGAAGGCTTACGGACTCTGTTAAATATAAAGAAGATCACAAAAGTACACCCCTCCAATTTCTAAGTATTTTATTATATCTTTCCATGGGACTACTCTGAAGATCTGACACTTTCATATAATGTAAAATACTCAGTGTCCAGCTTCTAAGTGTAAATTTGGTGCCCTCTAAATAACTCAACACAACCACTAATGTCAAAACTGCTGGCAACAAAAGTGAGTACACCCCAAGTGAAAATGGGCAAATTGTACCCAATTCACCATTTTTCCTCCCTGATGTCATGTGGCTCATTAGCATTACAAGGTCTTAGGTGTGAATGGGGAGCAGACGTGGAGAATTTGGTGCTCTCTCACACACACACTCTCATAATGGTTACTGGAAGATCAACATGGCTCCTCATGACATAGAATTGTGAGAATCTGAAAAAAAAATTGTTGTGTTTCATAAAGATGGCCTAGGCTATAAGAAGATTGCCAACACCATGAAATGGAGCTGCAGCACGATGGCCAAGACTATACAGAGGTTTAACAAGACAGGATCTACACAGAAGCCTTGCCAAGGTCGATCAAAAAAGTTAAGTGCACATGCTCAGCGTCATATCCAGAGATTGTCTTTTCAAAATAGATGTATGAGTGCTGCCAGCATTCCTGAAGAGTATACAGGGTAGGGGGTCAGCCTGTCAGTGCTCAGACCATACGCTCCAGTCCATGAAATGGTGGAGCTGCTGACAGGTCACAAATTGCTGGAGACATTCAAAAGACATTTGAGAGGCGGCAAAAGTGGGCAAAACCATTGGAAGGCAAGTATAAGACAGGGGTTGGGAGACTTTGATTTTATGCACCACTCCAGCGGTGTAATGAAAGAAAAACCAAAACAAAAAATGCTGGAGTGGTGCTTTAATAAATATGTTGCATTTTACTCCAGTGCGTTTCAATCAACACCAGCATATGAACCTATGTGGGGTTAGATGACCTGGAGCACAGATTTCTGCACTCACAGTAGAAGAGTGGCTTTTATCAGTCTGTCGCAATCATTGGAGAAATCCACAATTAGGCTCCATAAGTTCCCATTGCTTTTTCCCTTATATAAGATACAGGCTCTACGTTACATTGCTGGGATCAGATGATACTTTGGCTGTAGACATAGGAGTGGATATAGGGATGAATAAATGACTCTGCGATGCTCCACAATGTGGACCGTTCACCAGTGACACTAGTGGATTGTGAGATGGGACACGCTGGAACCAAGAGCCGTTGCGTGACTTCAAGTAGATGTGAATGGCCTACCTTAAAGCAACTCCTGTTTATTCAGCCTGCTAAACCAACTAACAGAAGAGCAATGCACCCAGCATCCGCTTCTCCTCACTTTGGCAATCTTCCAGGAAACAGGATACAACTGGCCGAGTATGCGAAAGGTTTTTCTAACATGCCTGCCAAATATTCGTGGGCCGTTGACGGACTTACTGCTTATAAGGGTCAAGAACCTCATAATTAGAGGCGGGGAGGGGATGTGCACTATTAGCACTAGACACAAGCTCTTCAGATGATATAAATAATGCCTTCAGGATTGAGGAAACGGAAGAGGAGACGTTTCTTAGCCTGCAGGCAGCAGTTTTTTTGTTTTCCTTTTTAAGTGACTTATTAAACCTTTAACATCAAGATATTACCTGCAAACTTATATCCGTAGCACATGGATTAGCTCAGGGATAATACCCAATTTTGGGTCAATTATATATGTGGGCTGATTTTCACAAGAATGTTCATGAACGTGAACACAAAGGGGTTAGCCCACAACTAGCTGCTAAATTCTTGCAAGTGCGTATACTTGTATCCTTACAGTGACCACGTGTACTGCTCTACAAAGACTTTCTATAGGTAGAAATGCATCATTCTTCTATGATGCTGCACCCAAGGGGTCATTTTTCTTACAAGTTCCTATGATACGTTTGACAGGCAGAGCGTCATCACAACCATCCACTGAACACATGCTACCTGTAGTGTTATGTAATGTAGAGATAAGTGATGTGCGGGCACTACCATACTCGGGTGCTCATAACGAGCAGTGACCCTCGGACGAGCTGAACTTATGTAATTTTTACATTTTCTACCTTTATAATGTACCGTAGGTACATCCTATCCCAAAAATTACAGTGGAACCTTGGATTACGAGTATAATTGGTTCCGGGAGTGTGCTCTTAAACCAAATTACTCTTACACCAAAGCAAATTTTCTTATAGGAAATAATTGAAACAGACAATTCGTTCCACAACCCAAAAATATTTACTGTATTTAAACAACCTTATTACAGTAATACAATATAATGCACTGTATTCATAAAATTATTACAGTACACTAATACAAAATACTGTGCAGTAAAAGCATATAAAGCAAATTAAACTGCACATTAGCGCACAATAGAATTGTTGCTGTGCGGGAGGTACAGTATAGAGAAAAAAATGACGTATAAATATGACAACCTTTATTCTAGTATAATATACAAAAACAGACCCTAAGGCGGGTTTTGCACACTACGACATCGCAAGCCAATGGTAGCGATGCCGAGTGCGATAGTCCCCGCCCCCGTTGCGGCTGTGATATCTTTGTGATAGCTGCCGTAGCGAATATTATCGCTATGGCAGCTTCACATGCACTCACCTGCCATGCGACGTCGCTATGGCCGGCGAACCGCCTCCTTAAGGGGGCGGGTCGTGCAGAGTCACTGCGACGTCACACGGCAGGCTGCCAATAGAAGCGGGGGGGCGGAGATGAGCGGGATGTAAACATCCCGCCCACCTCTGTCCTTCCGCATAGCCGACGGGAGCCGCGGTGACGCAGGTAGGAGATGTTCCTCGTTCCTGTGACTTCACACACAGCGATGTGTACTGCCGCAGGAGCGAGGAACAACATCGGACCATCGCGTCAGCGTAATTATGGAATTCGCCGACGCTACACCGATGATACGATTATGACGCTTTTGCGATCGTTAATCGTATCATCTAGGATTTACACACTACGATGTCGAGAGCGACGCAGGAAGTGCGTCACTTTCGACATGACCCCTCCGACATCGCACCTGCAATGTCGTAGTGTGCAAAGCCCGCCTAAATCTATTCTCTCCAAAATAAGGGCAGAACCAAGCTAAATGTAGGGTAGGAATACTGCACAGGCAATTACGGTAGATTACAGTGCTAGCAATGTGCTGTACTGGTTAGCAGAAAGTACAATACTGTATCCACAAATGCAAATTGATAGAAATGCTACATAGTATATACTCTACAATGGTGTACAGTATACAGTACATATGTACAGAAAGTTACCTCCAGAGCGGGTCAGAGGGCGGTGAAAGGACAGAACCAGACGTGTGCACAGTCATTATTTGCTCTTATTGCACATCATTGCTCTTAAAACAAGTTACACATTTGTAAAAAGCTTTGCTTGTCTTGCAAAACGCTCTCAAACCAAGTTACTCTAAAGGTCCAGTCACACTAAGCAACTTACCAGCGATCCCAACAACGATAGGGATCGCTGGTAAGTTGCTAGGAGGTTGCTGGTGAGATGTCACACTGCGACGCTCCAGCGATCCCACCAGCAACCTGACCTGGCAGGGATCGCTGGAGCGTGGCTACACGAGTTGCTGGTGAGCTCACCAGCAACCAGTGACCAGCCCCCAGCGCCGCGTGGAAGATGCTGTGCTTGGTAACTAAGGTAAATATCGGGTAACCAACCCGATATTTACCTTGGTTACCAGCGCACGGAGCTACACGTGCAGAGAACAGGGAGCAGCGCACACTGAACGCTGGCTCCCTGCTCTCCTAGTTACAGCACACATCGGGTTAATTACCCGATGTGTCCTGCAGCTAAATGTGCACAGAGCAGGAGCCGGCACTGACAGTGAGAGCGGCGGAGGCTGGTAACAAAGGTAAATATCGGGTAACCAAGGACAGGGCTTCTTGGTTACCCGATGTTTACTGTGGTTACCAGTGTCCGCAGAAGCCGGCTCCTGCTGCCTGCACATTTAGTTGTTGCTGTCTCGCTGTCACACACAGCGATGTGTGCTTTACAGCGGGACAGCAACAACTAAAAAATGGCCCAGGACATTCAGCAACAACCAACGACCTCACAGCAGGGGCCAGGTTGTTGCTGGATGTCACACACAGCAACATCGCTAGCAACGTCACAAAAGTTGTTAGTTAGCAGCGATGTTGCTAGCGATGTTGCTTAGTGTGACGGGGCCTTTAATCCAAGGCTCCACTGTGTATCTACAAGAATTAGGTCAGTAAAATTTAGTGGATTTCAGAAATGGAGTAAAAAACAGGACAACTTGTAGGATCACTATGGGGAGATAAGGTATGCACACCAGTGACTATGTAAGGGGAATACATGGAATAGCAGAAACTGCTGTGTGAATACTGACATGAAAAATTCAATAGCTATATGTAAGGATGAAATGTGAAAAATGGAATCTGCATTACTGCCATGAACATATGAATCAAGAGAAATTTAGCTACTGAATTGATCAATGCAATAGAGCCCCAACACTACGCCAAAGTATTTCTCTACGTTGGGGTCCCTAGCTTGTGTGTGTCCTCTCATGCAGTTAAAAAACTTACCGTGTATGGGAAGCTGAGACCCAGGCTATATATACGATGTGGATTGGCAATAGGTGTGTATGGGGAGGGTTCACAAACGAAAAACTACTAACAAATAAGAAATAACGTTTGGAACTCCATTCTATGTCTGAACTGGGTGCAAAAACACCCAGTAGAGAAATACTTTGGCGTAGTGTTGGGGCTCTATTGCATTGATCAATTCAGTAGCTAAATTTCTCTTTATTCATATATTCATGGCAGTAATGCAGGTTCCATTTTTCACATTTCATTCTTACATATAGCTATTGCATTTTTCATGTCAGTATTCACACAGCAGTTTCTGCTATTCCAGTATTCCCCTTACATAGTCACTGGTGTGCATACCTTATCTCCCCATAGTGATGTTTTTTTAGGTTTTTGCACCCAGTTCAGACATAGAATGGAGTTCCAAACGTTATTTCTTATTTGTTAACTTGTAGGATCAGACCACATAAGCATGGTTTGCAGTCTACCAATGGACACAAGTCTGCATGAAGCTAGAGACACAAAATGGTTAAGACAATTTGAAAAAGTTTTTCATTTGAGTGATTGATGTAAAACAAAAAAAAACAAAAAAAATACAAAATGTGGACATAGCACTTAAATTACAATTCAAAATCACTGACAAAATTTAAAAAAAAAAAAAAAAAAAAAAAAAAGAGCATAAAAACAATTAGTAACCTAAACTCTTCCTTCATACCAGGACACTCGTCACATATATTACTCTGTGTGGAAACTGCTGTAATAAAACACTTAGGTGTCAATACAATTTTGCAGATACCCAGCTGAGTAATTTGCTGAACTACGAACAGGGATTAGCAAAACTGTAGCTGGGGTTTTATGTTTCGGGAAGAAAAATCTAACAACATTTTTCAGCTGCAGAAGAGACAAGCTCCAGTCATTAGATGTATAATGGGTAAAGCAGCAAAAACAATTACAAAAAGTAAATAAAAAAACCTCCATAGGTCCAATGACAATCACAAAATGAAATAGTGAAGATATTAGGAGCGTCTAAACGTGGAGGCCATGGATCAATGGATTTTTAAAATGTATCCATAAAGCAACACGTTAGGCGGCGCTTACATCAGCGATATTTTGCCGCAAAACCGGATCCATCATAAATGCATTTCGGTTCCATTCATTTAAAGTGGAATCGCGGCAAGATGCGGTGAAATGCAGTTGCGTGCGGCATACACAACTGCATGTGACCGCATCTTGCCGCAAATCCATTGTAAATGAATGGAACTGAAACGCATTTATGACGGATCCAGTTTTGCGGCAAAATACAGCTGAAGTTATTATGACAAAACATAGGTGCAGATTGAGCAAAGCGTTGGAGCATGATGTAGATATATGGTTCCATCAGATGGATCTACCATATTTGTGTTTAAACAGTCTACAGTTTAGATTGACAACCGAAATCCTCCTGCAGATTCACAAAATCAAACTTACAGCACCATAAGGATCTACCTGAAATTTGGGGAGTCTGCTGCAACCCCCAACGGTCTACTTTAACTGTCCTGTAATCCAAATAGGCGAGGGACCGCACGTCAAAGTGGCGTAATGCTTTGACAACATTGTTCCCAGAAGCTACCTTTGTTTCAGAGTTGCATCCAGGTGCTGTTCATGCTGTTCACATTCAGTTCACCACTTTTCCATCCATTGCAGCATTTTTACAGCCCTGCCAGACATTCTGGGAGGGTACAGCAGAAAAATTATTTGTGCGTCCCATTGACTTGCATTAGATTTTTTATTCGTAATGAAGACACCAATGGCACAAAATATTCAAGAAGAATAATGTGAACCCGAATATTTTAGCATTCACCGGTCACCAGTTGCAATAAATTGATGCAAATGCAAGTCAAATCATGGGGTGGCAGAAGAAGTGTTTAACAGGTCTTGAAAGAGACTCCAAAGATTATGTTGCCAGGGCCACTGGGCAAAAATTGTGGCAATTTCTTTTTTGCAGTCGACACCAACTGTTAAATGCAGGCAACCATACTATTAATAGTCATAGGCAACATATTCATACTAGGCCAGTACGCCAGTTCAGCATTTTTCACTATCTTTAGAAGAATCATTCCATTGGTGCACTGATGTTCTAGGTTCAAGACATGCGTTGTATTTGTAACTCTGCATTTTACAAGTGTCCTTAAAAAGCTAGGGAGGTTTAATAACTGGCTTACAATGAAAACAGATGAAGAATGAACATGAAATAAAAAAAAGGCAGGGCATGTACGTACAGTTGAAACTAGAAGTTTACATACATTATCTAAAAAGACACATCTGCATGTTTTTCTCACTATCTGACATGAAATCAGGATAAACCTTTCCCATTTTAGGTCAATTAGGAACCAAAATTATTTATATTTGCCAAATGCAAGAATAATGAGAATTTTTTAAGGAATTTATTACTTTCTGCAAAGTCAAATGTTTACAAACACTAAGGCTATGGTGCCCACGCTGCGGAAAATGCGCGGATTTTGCCGCGGATTTCCCGAAAATCTGCAGCTCAGGCACTTCCCAGCCATTTCTATGGCATTTTGGAAATGCTGTGCCCATGCTGCGGATTTTTCCGCAGCGGATTTCGTGCAGATTTTGATCCGGAAAAATCTGCAACATGTCAATTATTGTTGCGGATTTTCATCCTGATTTTGGCTTTAAAAATTGGGGAAAAAAAACCGTACCAAAATCCGTACCAAAATCCGCATCAAATCCGCACCTTTGAAAAGGTGCGGATTTTGCAGGAAAGCTGCGGATTTGGATGCAGAAAAATCCGCAGCTACATTCTCTCGTGGACATATAGCCTAAGACCACTATGCCTTTAAACAATATGGGGCAGCCCATGATGATGATGTCATGTCTTTGGAAGCTTCTGATTGGTTTATTGGCAACATCTTGAATTAGACACCTATGGAAGTATTTCAATGTACACCTGAAACACACTCCTTTGTGTAGGATCATGGGAAAGTCAAAAGAATTCAGCTAAGATCTCAGGAAGAGAATAGTGGACTTACACAAGTCTGGTTCATACTTGGGTGTAATTTTCAGATACCTGAAGGTGCCTCGTTCATCTGTACAAACAATTATACGCAAGTACAAACAAGATTTGAATGTCCAGCCATCATACTGCTCAGGAAGGAGACAGGTTCGGTGTACTACAACAGATGAATGTGCTTTGGTCAGGCATGTGCATATCAACCCAAGAACAAAAGCAAAAGACCTTATGAAGATGCTGGCGGAAGCTGGCAAGATTGTGTCATTATCCACAATGAAACGAGTACTGTATCAACATGGGCTGAAAAGCCACTCTGCCAGGAAAAAACCATTACTCCAAAAGAAAGATTAAAAAAAGCCAGATTAATACTTGCAAATGCACACAGGACAAAAACTTAATTTTTGGAGACATGTCTCGTGTTCTGGCGAAACTAAAATTCAAGTGTTCGGCCATAATGACCATTGTTATGTTTGGAGGAAAACAGGAGAAGCTAAGAAGCCTAAAAGTAAAAACACCAGCCCAACTGTGAAACACGGGGTGGCAGCATCATGTTGTGGGGTTGTTTTGCTGCAGGAGGGACTGGTGCACGTCACAAAATAGATGGCATCATGAGGAAAGAAGATTATGTTGCAATAATGAAGCAACATCTTAAGGCATCAAACTAGAATTTAAAGCTTGGACGGAAAGGAGTCTTCCAAATGGACAATGACCTGAAGCATACTGCCATACTGGTTACAAAGTGGGTTAAGAATAACAAAGTCAACTTTTGGAGCAGCCATCACAAAGCCCTGATCTCAACCCTACTGAAAATGTTTGGGCAAAGCTGAAAAAAGGCCGGCGTGATTAAAGCGACCTACAGACATGGCTCAATTACACCAGTTCTGTCAGGAAAGATGGGCCCAAGTTACTACCAACTATTGTGAGAAGCTTGTGGAAGGATATCCAAAATGTTTGACCCAAGGCATACAGTTTAAGGGTAATGGTACAAAATACTAATAATCTCTCTCTCTCTCTCTCTCTTTATTATGGCATTGGGCAAATATAAATAATTTTAGTTTCTAATTGACAAAAGGTTTATTAAGATTTAGGCCCTGTGTGCACACTGCGTTTTTACCCGCGGTTTTGCTGCAGAAATTTCTTGAGAAATGTTTGTAATCTTTCTGCACATTTCCCAGCAAAACCTATGGGAAAAAAGATAGCTGTGCGCACACAGTTTTTTTTTTTCTCAAGAAAATTCTTTCTGCAAAATTTCTTGAGAAAATGTGCATGTCACTTCTTTTCCACAGGTACCTGCGGTATTTCACTCCATTCACTGTAATGTAATCACGAAATACCGTGGGTATACACCGCAGGTAGCAAATTATGTGCGGTATACCATCGGTATAGCCGCGATTTACCTGCGGTAATGTTAATCACTGCCCGTTTTGCAGGGAAGTGATGTCATTATGACAGGAAGAGGAAGCCATGCAGAGAGTAAACACACACATCACAGACATAGAACACACACACACACACACACACACACACATCCTTTATTTTAAATAAAGGACAAAAAGACCCTCTTACACCCCTTTATTAATCCCCCCCAAACACACAGCTCTCCACACAGGTCCCACGACGCTTGCATCCAGCTGCGACTGACACTGTACAGAATGCAGCCTCGTAACGAGCCTGCAAAGGTAATTACAGGTCATTTCCCACGGCCGGTAATGTGAACACACTACCGCTCGGGAGAAATTCAGTGTCCTCACAGGGACTATATTGATTGATCTGTCCTATCCATCCATCTATGATTCCATCCATCTATGGATTCCATCCATCCAGCCACCCATCTATGGATTCCATCCATCCAGCCACCCATCTATGGATTCCATCCATCCAGCCACCCATCTATGGATTCCATCCATCCAGCCACCCATCTATGGATTCCATCCATCCAGCCACCCATCTATGGATTCCATCCATCCAGCCACCCATCTATGGATTCCATCCATCCAGCCACCCATCTATGGATTCCATCCATCCAGCCACCCATCTATGGATTCCATCCATCCAGCCACCCATCTATGGATTCCATCCATCCAGCCACCCATCTATGGATTCCATCCATCCAGCCACCCATCTATGGATTCCATCCATCCAGCCACCCATCTATGGATTCCATCCATCCAGCCACCCATCTATGGATTCCATCCATCCAGCCACCCATCTATGGATTCCATCCATCCAGCCACCCATCTATGGATTCCATCCATCCAGCCACCCATCTATGGATTCCATCCATCCATCCACCCATCTATGGATTCCATCCATCCATCCACCCATCTATGGATTCCATCCATCCATCCACCCATCTATGGATTCCATCCATCCATCCATCCATCTATGGATTCCATCCATCCATCCATCCATCTATGGATTCCATCCATCCATCCATCCATCTATGGATTCCATCCATCCATCCATCCATCTATGGATTCCATCCATCCATCCATCTATGGATTCCATCCATCCATCCATCCATCCATCCATCCATCTATGGATTCCATCCATCCAGCCACCCATCTATGGATTCCATCCATCCATCCACCCATCTATGGATTCCATCCATCCATCCACCCATCTATGGATTCCATCCATCCATCCATCCATCTATGGATTCCATCCATCCATCCATCCATCTATGGATTCCATCCATCCATCCATCCATCTATGGATTCCATCCATCCATCCATCCATGGATTCCATCCATCCATGGATTCCATCCATCCATCCATGGATTCCATCCATCCATCCATGGATTCCATCCATCCATCCATGGATTCCATCCATCCATCCATGGATTCCATCCATCCATCCATGGATTCCATCCATCCATCCATCTATGGATTCCATCCATCCATGGATTCCATCCATCCATGGATTCCATCCATCCATCCATGGATTCCATCCATCCATCCATGGATTCCATCCATCCATCCATGGATTCCATCCATCCATCCATCTATGGATTCCATCCATCCATCCATCCATCTATGGATTCCATCCATCCATGGATTCCATCCATCCATGGATTCCATCCATGGATTCCATCCATCCATGGATTCCATCCATCTATCTAGGATTCCATCCATCCATCCATCCATCCATCCATCCATCATTTATCTATTTCTCTATCTATATCAGAAGGAAATGACTCTCTTTTTCAACATGATTTACAAAAAACTGCAAGGACCAACCTGCTGCAAAAACGCATGCGTTTTTCCCGCGGTTTTGGTGCGTTTTTTTACCGCAGATGCGGTAATCTTCAACTCCCAGAAGTTTCTCAAGAAATTTTCTTGAGAAAAATCACTTTAGTGCGCACATAGCCTTAATGTCAGATAGTGAGAAAAACCCTGCATGTGTCTTTTTAGATAGTGTATGTAAACTAATAGTTTCAACTGTACATACACATTTGATAATCCCTTCAATGTGATGTAGATCAGAAGGCATTCAGGTCCTGAACCTCCCCCACAGATTGCTCCAGGGATTGTACAGAACATCAGGGCTCAGCAGGCAAAAGCCCTCCACACCTCCTTTCCGGTGGATCCACAGAATAGTCTCAGTGAGGTGCAGAGAGCTTCCGACTGCTGAGCCCTGCTGTACTGTACAATATTTATAGCACATTGGAAAGGGTAATAAAAAAAAAATAAAAATACTAAATGATAGTTACACATTAAATTTACACAGTCCATGGTAGAGGTGCAGTTTCAAACTTTCAAATGACACCGCTAAAGCAATGCTGAACCTGTTTTCTATGTGGTAATCCTTTCTAAGGCGCCCCACCTTGTTTTGTGCTCCAAGATGGAAAGCATTAGGAGGACATGACATGTAGGCACCTGGTAGGTATGGAGTACAGATCAGTTTAGTGTTCAGAGAGAACACAGGTTGAAGGTGTAAAGCGTAGGAGCATGTAATAAGTACACACTTGTACTGATGTAGGGCAGAAATAGCTGTGCACATATTGCGAAACTAAAGGCAAACATTGCAGGCACCACCAGAGCACCTGTAGGTTGAGAGAACCTGACCGCTCTGAATGAACACCTTCCCTGTCTGGAGATTAGGATTTATAAACATCTACAAACTCCAAATATACTTCAGGTCCAACTTTTCTATCAAGCTTTTCAGCATTTCAATCTTAGGGTTCCTCAATGTCTTCATAGTGCATTCAGGGTGAATATTTCCAATCATGGTTTAGTCACCCTAGGTGCTGAATGTTTAATAAGTTTATATCCAACACAGTAAGATCTAGTGACGTTACAAAAAAATGTAACCCAGAAATAGAGGCAGAAATGTCATACTTCACATGGGAAGGTGGAATGTAACCTGAAAGGCTAATAACTTCTAGAACAGAACTATAAAACATATAATTAAGTGATCCGAGCAGGATATTCTCCACTTTTGATTACTTAAAGGGGTTGTCAGACAAAAAAAAAAAAAAAAAAAAAAAAAATCTACCAGCAAATTATATATCCAAACCCCCAGGAACCCCTCTGATTCCAGCACACCAGGTCTTTGGCAGGACAGGTGCCATTGTGGCGCCCTGGACTAGCCAGGTCATCACACGTACTACAACATACACCCCCACCCTGAGACAGGCACATCAGCCAGACATAAAATCCTTGTTGCCTCCCTCCAGGGGCTGATGTCCACACCAGGTGGGGTGGAGCCAGGTGGTTGGCCCCACCCACTGAGGAGTTCACAGTCCTGGAGGGGGAAAAGTCAGATCAGTGAGTGAGGAGTAGAGAACAGTTAGGGAAGTGGTAGGAGAGGAGCAAACTGACCGTGTCCCGGTGTGTGGCCCAGGCACCAAGAGCAAGGTTGGCAGACAGTAGTGGCCGTCTGCAGGAGAGGCAGATCAACGCAGAACCGTAGGACCGGGGACGGGCGGTGGCCCACCGGTACCAAACCGGGGAGCGAAGTGAAGCCAGCACACTCAGGCAGGGCCTACGGACCCCAACCAGGCTTGGAGTCGCCATTAGAGGTCAAATCAGTCAGTGACCAGAACCCCAGGGGTTTCCTAACAGCCAAGACCCGATTGAAGGCAACCATCCAACCAACAGAAGGAAATACAGCTACCGCCACAGCTAGAGTTCCAAGGGCCAGAGCCTGCGGGCAAAAGGGCTCCTCCGGCACATATACACGCTGGGGAGCGGGTTACCGGTGGGAATCCATTGGGACCGAACATACACAAAGGTGCAGGGAAAGGCAGCCACCACTAACCGTCCAGGAGAGACTACAGCAGCCGGCTGCGGGACCCGTCCATCCAGCCGTTTGGTTTACCAGAGACTTTGCGTACCTTTGTGGCTGAGTGAATACTACCGTGCCATCTGGCACCGCGCAGCGCAGTCCAAGCGACCCTGCACCCATCCAACCCTGCCTCCCTGTCATCTCACCGGGCCCCAGGACCACCAACCCCTACCCATGGAGGGGGAAAACAACATCCCAGCTGCTCCCTGCCATCGCTCCCGGGATCCCCGTCACCAACAGCGGTGGTGCCCAACCTCACCACAACCCGTGGGTGGCGTCACGGACCAAATCCCCAAACCAAACTACCCCCCTTTCACTCACGGGCGAGGAGCGCCGCTCGAGTCCCTGGATCCGGCCCACTGCTCGAGCCACCGAGCAGCCATCGCAGCAGCGCCGGACCCGAGCGTTAGCGAGCGCAGTGCAGTGGCGTCCTTCCCCGCCCGCGACATCCTGTTTTTCGGTCACCTGGCTGCCGACATACAAGGCCTATAGGGTGGGGTTGCAGATTTGGAACAACTCCTTTTAAATGACATTTATTTTTTTGCAGAGCTAAATATTATTTAGAGGGTTACTCAAATTTAGCACAGCCGGAAATAACAGAGTGCTGTATTCGGCTATCTCCGTACTGTTTTCGGCCATTTCACAGTCCCATTCTCGGACAGACCCCCACCGATCAGTAATGTATCACCTATTCTATGGGATTAAAATAATCCTTTAACCTTGGGGGCACTAAGGGTACAGTCACACTTTAGCGACGCAGCAGCGATCCCACCAGCGATCCGACCTGGTCAGGATCGCTGCTACGTCGCTACATGGTGGCTGGTGAGCTGTCAAACAGGCAGATCTCACCAGCGACCAGCCCCCAGCGACGTGCAAGCGACGCTGCGCTTGCACGGAGCCGGCGTCTGGAAGCTGCGGACACTGGTAACTAAGGTAAACATCGGGTATGGTTACCCGATGTTTACCTTAGTTACCAGCGCACACTGCTTAGCTTAGCGTGTGCAGGGAGCAGGAGCCGGCACTGGCAGCGTGAGCGCTGCGGAGGCTGGTAACGAAGGTAAATATCGGGTAACCACCTTGGTTACCGGATGTTCACCTTGGTTACAGCTTACCGCAGGCTGTCAGATGCCGGCTCCTGCTCCCTGCACATTCAGGATTGTTGCTCTCTCGCTGTCACACACAGCGATGTGTGCTTATCAGCGGGAGAGCAACAATAAAAAAACGAACCAGCACTGTGTGTAACGAGCAGCGATCTCACAGCAGGGGCCAGATCACTGCTCAGTGTCACACACAACGAGATCGCTAATGAGGTCACTGCTGCGTCACAAAAAACGTGACTCAGCAGCGATCTCAGTAGCGATCTCACTGTGTGTGAAGCACCCCTAACACTGTGGGGGGGGTGAATGCTTTTTAAGATCAGCTGAAGAGGACCTGTAACGGTAGACATCAGAGTTACCAGCTCATCTTAGGTCCCAAACCTACCAGATTATCAGCGTTACTAAAGATAAAAGCAGTAAGTACGTGCCGAATCAATAACCTGCCAAAAGTCCATTAAATAGCTGCATGTTGCAATCTAAACAAAGCTTTTAACATTTCTCTATTGTCTGCCGAGACTCATCTGGAAGCAATTTACAGATGTCTGTAAGGCTGCATCAGCCAAGACACTGGGACCACCGGGAGTGGTGCGTGGCATACAGGAGGCACACGCTCGGCCACGAGTAGGATGGTGAAGGGAGGTGGGTGGCAAGCAAAGAAAAGCCACTTTTTGTGTTTGGCCACATTTCATATCCACACCCTGCCGAGAGGAGATAGAACAGGATGAGTGGTAAGCACTGCTATTAAAGTGACAGGACGAGCTGGTGTTCTGTGCCTGAATATAGACTACTTTTTATAGGATGTAAACGAAAAAAAAATAGGAGTCATATTCGCGTCAGCCATTAAAAGGCCCAATGGCTGAGCGATACTTTAGCTCCAAATCTAACTACTGCTTCAGACTTTAACTTTCCAAATCATACAACAGGGTGAATCCACCGAAGAGGAGTAATGCATGGTATTCATCATTATCCAGCCTGTCCAGCGCTCGTACAGGCTTCAGAGCTGAAATCTCCCAGCGATAAACACAGATATGAATATACTGATTGTAACCAGGATTTAGAGATGATAATATTTACAAAGTGGCTCAAATTTCATATAAATCATGCAGTGGAGTTAAAATTTTAGAGACCCTTTAAATCCCATAAAGTGAACAAGTCTAAATTGGGTGGCTTAGATGGTCACCAAGAAAAATAGACTCAATATGAACAGAGGGAAAAATAGTCACAAATGCAAACTCAGATGTGTAGTTCACTTGAGTGATCTTGTTTTTCGTGTCTAACCAGAAATGATTGTCCGGTGTGTCCTCTAAGATCTCTAACAATGAGCTGTACCTTTTCAAAGTCTTGCACTTAGTGCTTACATTTCCCTGTAGCGCCACCACAGGAGAAACTAAGCATTACATAGTGCCAACTAAAATGAGTTATTGGTGTAATGAAGGTCCTCCTGAGCTGGAGGCAATGTAACCACTCTTCAATACGCCCAAGAAATAAGAAATTCTTTCACTTAAAAAGGGAATCTGTGATGTTGTTTTTTGATATTAAACCGCCTCCGATGTGTTTTAAATGGTGCAATGTGCATCACTAATATGGTTAAAAAAAATAATAAAATTCCATATACTCATCTTAAAAAAAAAAAACAAAAAAAAAAAAACACACTTTATATCCTTAGTTGAATGCAGTAAATACCTTAGTTTTCAGTCATAGGGGTGAAGCTTATGATTAGTGCCAGTGACTGAGCCCAAGTTCAGGTATTTTTTTTTTTAACTTCGTGACACCCCCTCAGAATTGTAATTGATTACACCACAGGTCCTTCTACATCACTCCTCTGCTGAGCACCGCCCATTACGGTTACAACATTGTGACCACAGCACAGGTCATGATCGGGCTACCTAAATGGGCGGCATTAGGGATCAGGATTGTAGAAGTGGTGGTGAAGGTCCTGTGCTGATGTCACAATCATGTGACCTTAAATGGACAGAGCTCAGCAGAGAACTGATGATGAAGGACCTGTGGTAATCAGAAGAGAAATGGTTGTGCAGGACCTGTGCGAGGCCTCGATCATGTGACCTTAATGGGCGGCGCTCAGCAGAGAAGTGATGTTTAAGGACCTGTGGTGTAATCAATTACAATACTGGGGGCATCACCAAGTTAAAAAAAGAATCATGCCTCAATTTGAGTGACAGGGACTGATCCCAGCAAATTTGCCTCGCCTATGACTGAAACCTAAAAAGAAGTTACTGCACTCACCAAAGCATAGAAAGTATTATTTATCAAGATAAACACATGGAAGTTTTTTTTAAAGCATGTTAGTCCCTACATGCATAGTTCATTCTTAAAAAGACACACACAGAGAAGTCTGACACCGCTTTGGTCTGTTTGGCTACAGTGATATTAATGGGACATCACCGCTGCAGCCAATCACTGAGCTCAATAACTGAGCAGCTCATACTGTCTACACGGGCAGAGCTGCTGAGATTACAGACTGCCTGCAGCAATGTTTTGCAACCCTACCACTGCAGACAAACAGAGAATAAAAAAGCAGTGTCTGAGCTTGCTGGACCCAGGGAGGGGTAGTAGAGCACAGTTTGTTTTTTCCAACGGACTTGGCATATAGAAAAACAATTTACTTAAAAGAGAACCTGTCGCCTCATTCATGTTGCCTAAACTGTGGGCAATATGAATCCGATCCTAGCTGCATGATTGCTTGAATGTTTCAGAGAATAGATTTTAGCCGGCTAGTGACCATAGCCAGGAGCAGTCTTTCCCGTTGCGCCCCCCCAGCACTGCTGGTGGTGATTGACAGGTCTCTCCATCATGTGTACATAGGGACATGTCAATCACATGCAGCAGCGCTGGGAGGAGCCGGCTGGGGATCTGTAAAGTTTATCTCCTCTGAAATGCCAGAATGTTTCAGAAACAAATATACTTTATGATTCATGCTGCCTGCAGTTCGCCTAAGTCGACAGGTTCTCTTTAAAAAGGTGATAACTAACTAATGGGGTGTACAGTACAAAGCTGGGTTCACACATAGCGACAGTGACAACGACGTCGCTGTTACGTCACCATTTTCTATGACGCAACAGCGATCTTGTAAGTCGCTGTTATGATCGCTGCTTAGCTGTCAAACAGCAGAAGCAGCAGCGATCATAACGACACGCGTTGCTGTGCTACATGTGCAGAGAGCAGGGAGCCGCGCTTAGCGCTGGCTCCCTGCACTCCTAGCTACAGTACACATTGGGTTAATTACCCGATGTGTACTGCAGCTACATGTGCAGAGAGCAGGAGCCGGCACTGTCAGCGAGAGCGGCGGAGGCTGGTAACAAAGGTAAATATCGGGTAACCAGGGAAAGGTCTTCCCTTGGTTACCCGATGTTTACCCTGGTTACAGCTTACCGCAGCTGCCAGACGCCGGCTCCTGCTCCCTGCTCGCTGCTCGCTTCATTTCGTCGCTCTCTCGCTGTCACACACAGCGATGTGTGCGTCACAGCGGGAGAGCGACTACCAAAAAATGAAGCTGGACATTCAGCAACGACCGGCGACCTCACAGCAGGGGCCAGGTCGTTGCTGGATGTCACACACAGTGACAGCGACAGGACGTTGCTGCAACATCACAGAAAATGGTGACGTAGCAGCGACGTCGTTGTCGTCGCTGTGTGTGACACCACCCTAAGATGGTCTAAATTAGACCACCCCCTTAAAGATCGGAAAAGATGCCTTGTACTGTTTCCTTTCTCCAACTACTCAATGTGCTCAGAGATTTGTTCTGCTAATAGGTGTTAATTAAAAATTCCACCCTCGTCACACCCTTTGTTATGCATGAAAGTGGATTTCTCACAACTTGTGATATTTCCAAATGCTCTAACTAGGTCACGCCAGTCCAGCCTCAGTGATTATCATCCACGGCAGAGAAAGCGCTCGTCCTTGGAAGGATATGAAAATAGAAAACCAACATTTTAGCCATTTGTGCGGCACTAAACCAGAACGTGCTTCCTTATACTCTGTGTAAATACTGAAGAAGCTAATTTTTCATCGGATTTTGACAGAATGAAGCAACATTCTCATGGTGTGAGCACAATGACAGGATGGGCTAATTGGAATCAGTTGGAATAGCAGTCTTGCAAACATTTCCATATACACAGCCTGCAGATCTCAAAGCTCCCACCCACTTAGATCGTGTAAACACCAATTAGTTTCACTTTACGCCATTTTGAACACACATGGACAAAATACAAAAAACAATAAGAATTGGCCCAACATAGAAAGTTTTATGGCTCAATACATCCGGTTTCAGATACATATGGAGAAACTGTATTACCCACTCACACAAGCAAAAAAAATAAATAAAAAAAAAGTGTTGAGAATCCAAGGAGATCTACAAATAGTAAAGAAAGCAAAGACTTCTAATTCTAGTTTTGGGAAGGGCAAAAGATTGGGTTTTATTTCTCAATGTTGCCTATGCTACTTCTAGCAACAAGTTTAAACGTTTCCTCACAGATAGCTAAAGGACCATCACTGACAGCAGGAATCTCTCCCGATTCCCCTTATACAGGAGCTGTAGGACCATTCACTGCAGCCATCTCTCCCGACACCTCTTATACAGGAGCTGTAGGACCATCACTGACAGCAGCCATCTCTCCCGATTCCCCTTATACAGGAGCTGTAGGACCATTCACTGCAGCCATCTCTCCCGACACCTCTTATACAGGAGCTGTAGGACCATCACTGACAGCAGCCATCTCTCCCGACACCTCTTATACAGGAGCTGTAGGACCATCACTGACAGCAGCCATCTCTCCCGATTCCCCTTATACAGGAGCTGTAGGACCATTCACTGCAGCCATCTCTCCCGACACCTCTTATACCGGAGCTGTAGGACCACCATTGACCGCAGCCATCTCTCCCGACATCTCATACAGGAGGTGTAGGACCATCCCCGATAGCAGCCATCTCTCCCGACACCTCTTATACAGGAGCTGTAGGGCTATCCCTGACAGCAGCAGTCTCTCCCGGCTCCTCATACAGGAGCACTCACTCTGTCCAATGCTCCTGTGTTGTCTAGGAGAGACGATTTAAGACTAGTTTGACAGCGACTTATACTTCTGATAAGAAAAGGCCCGCTAGTCCGAAAAAAAGCCATACCATGCCATCTACCCCAAAATAATAATTAATGATTTTATTCATTTATATAGCGCTATTAAATTCCACAGCGCTTTACATACATTGTGAGCCCCAATGGGGACAGTGTTGCCAATCTAGAGTCCCTATCTGTATGTCTTTGGACTGTGGGAGGAAACCGGAGTACCCGGAGGAAACCCACACAAACACGGGAAGAACATACAAACTCCTTGCAGATGTTGTCCTTTGTGTGATTTGTACCCAGGAACCCAGCGCTGCAAGGCTGCAGTGCTAACCATTGAGCCACCGTGCCACCCATTTAATCTATGGACATCGAGTAGAAAGGCCCTATACACGATTGTCAGCAGAGCCTACAGAGATTGGCGAGTTCAGCTGACTAGGTTCAATGTGTATGGGGCCTTAAGAAATTAAACACATGCTCTAATTTGTTGCCTTTAGGGTCAATATTTAGAAAAGAAAAAAAAAAAAAAAAAAAAAAAACCTACAAGTTTCAGTAGGACCTGATGTGCAAACTCCAACTCAGAAGAACTACTGTGGGCCAAAAATAATAATTAAGGGTTTCATTGCTGAAATCTTTGACTTTCATTCCCCACTCTATATATATATATGGTACACTGAGTGCCTACAGTAATGAAAGCAGTCCAGTAGGCACTTCATATACTGTCATACTTTTATCAGAATTATTTTCAAACTAAATATTTCTTGTATAATAAATAATATATATACTTACAATTCTACAAGATAGGGTAAGCCTTTAAATGCACCTTCTGGCAACTTTGTTATGTTATTCATGCTGATATCCCTAAAAATAAACAAAAAATAATAATTAGAATCCATAAGAACAAAATATTAGAACATTTTGATCATTGGATATACAAACCCTGGAAAAAATTATGGAATCACATGGCTCTGAGGATATTCATTCAGTTGTTTAGTTTTGTGCCATGTCTGTGATCTGCTTTTTTTTTTTTTTTTTTTTTTTTAAAAACAAAAGTAAAGTCATTTCAAATAGCAACTTTCTGGCTTTAAGAAACACTAAAAAAAACAATAAAAAAAAAAATCATGAAAACAATGTTCGCCAGTAATTGTTACTTTTCAAAACCAAACAGGTGGAAAAATTATGGAATCGCTCAATTCTGAAGTAAAAATAAACAGAATCACCCTGTAAATTTTCATTCCCAAAACTAACATCTGCATCAAATAAGATCTGCTCGTTAGTCTGCATCTAAAACGGAGTGATCAAACCATGGAGAGCTGTTGCACCAAGTGGACTGACATGAATCATGGCTCCAACACGAGAGATGTCAATTGAAACAAAGGAAAGGATTATCAAACTCTTAAAAGAGGGTAACTCATAGCGCAATGTTGAAAAAGATGTTGGTTGTTACAGTCAGCTGTGACTAAAATCTGGACCAAATACAAACAACATGGGAAGGTTGTTAAAAGCAAACATACTTGTAGACCAGGGAAGACATCAAAGCGTCAAGACAGGAAACTTAAAGCAATATGTCTCCAAAACAGGAAATGCAATAAGAAAACAAATGAGGAACGAATGGGAGGAAACTGCAGTCAATGTCTGTGACCGAACTTTATGAAACCGCCTAAAGGAAATGTGATTTACATAGAGAAAAACTAAACAAGAGCTATCATTAACACCTAAACAGAAAAAAAACAAGGTTACAATGGGCTAAGGCCTAAGCAGTCGTGGACTGTGGATGGCTGGATGAAAGTCATATTCAGTGATGAATCGTGAATCTGCATTGGGCAAGGTGTTCATGCTGGAACTTTAGTTTGGTGTCGTTCCAATGAGATTTATAAATATGACTGCCTGAAGAGAACATGTAAATTTCCACAGTCATTGAGGATATGGGGCTGCATATCAGGTAAAGGCACTGGGGAGATGGTGGTCATTAAATCTTCAATAAATGCCCAAGTTTACATTGAAATTTTGGACACTTTTCTTAGTTCATCAATTGAAAGGATGTTTGGGGATAATGAAATAATTTATCAAGATGCTAATGTATCCTGCCATAGAGCAAAAACTGGAAACATTCCTTGAAAGAAGACCCATAAGGTCAATGTCATGGCCTGCAAATAGTCCAGATTTCAACCCGATTGAAAATCTTTGGTGGAAGTTGAAGAAAATGTTCCATAATAAGGCTCCAACCTGCAAAGCTGATCTGGCAACAGCAATCAGAGAAAGTTGGAGCCAGATTGATGAAGAGTACTGTTTGTCACTGATTAAGTCCATGCCTCAGAGACTGCAAGCTGTTATAAAAGCCAGAGGTAGTGAAACAAAATACTAGTGATGTATTGGAGTGTTCTTTTGTTTTTCATGATTCCATAATTTTTTACCTCAGAATTGAGTGATTCCATAATTTTTCCCCGTTTGGTTCTGAATAGTAACAGTTACTGGCTGGCTAGCACATTATGTTTTCATGATTTTTTTTTTGTGTTTCTTAAAGCCAGAAAGTTGCCATTTGAAATGACTTTAGTTTTGTGCCATGTCTGTGATCTATATGTTTGGTTTTTTTTTAACAAAAGTAAAAACTGAATGAACATCCTCAGAGCCTGGTGAGTCCATAATTTTTGCCAGGGGTTGTAGAGCAATTTCTATTAGGAAAAAAAAAAGAAAAAAAAAAAAAAAAGAACAAATTGTACATTTATTTTGCGTTTCTTTCCGTACGTAAAACAATTCCTTAAAAATTATAGTAAGACAAAATTACGTAGGTGCATATAAAATTTATACAGAAATGACTAGTGATGAGACGGGATGAGCCGTACGTCTTGCTGGGCACAATCGCAGGTGGCAATATGGCAACTCCACAAAGCATTATTTGCAACTCCTCTAATATTTATAACTAGTAAAAAGTGAATCTACATTTTAAAAGACAAAATGAAAAAGCTGCCAACACAACATTTTTAAAAATATGTTTTCATTCCATAAACCACGAAGTGTGGATGTCAGCAATCTACGGACCGTGAAAAAAAAACAAAACTAAGAAAAGGGTCAGCTGTGGACAAACATGTGTTCTGTATCTTAAATTAGTATCCAGTTATGATTTACAGCGCAAGTAAATATAGGGCTGCCGTGTTGAATTTAGTGCCATGAAAACCTAAATGTGTCGGTATTTTTGGTTTCCACATAAGCAGCAGAATGGTGCCAAGTCTGAACTTTCATGATCATTTCCAGCAAAACATTTAAAGGGTAATTCTGAAAATCACAATGTGTTCTACGAGAAATGTACACACCTTTATCAAACTGAGAAATCTGCCCTTTTTTGCAAATATCCCCACCAGAGTGCCCCTCCAGGCTCTATCTACCCTAGAGTTACCACTATAACTGTCCGGTAGTTCCAGGAGCTGTGGTCCATTCTCAGCCGGATTTCTGCCCAACTGTGCCATTTCTGGAACGGAGCTTCTACTATGAGGGATTTTGTCACGGGAAAGGAGCGACGCCTCAAATACAGAGCAAAGCTCATACCGAGACTACTGTTTGCCCAGAAACCAGGCAGGACATCAGTGGCCTAGAAAAGTTACATTGTGATGGTCATGGTGCTAAATTCAGAATGCTCAACCTTGACTATTCTCATGAACATCTGTCCTTGAGCCAAACTGTGACATTAAAATTGGAAAAACAGACTGAAGGTCATGGCCTCCTACTGAAACGTCTCATTTAATCACTGTTGGTATAATCCAGAAGGTATCAAGTCATAAATTCACAGATTTATACCTAGAAAAGTAGCAGTAAAGCAACAACCATAATTCTGAAAAACTGCACCTCCATTGCAATAGGATATCATTATAATCTAGCATACTTGACTATTTGTAAAGCAGAGCCCCCTAACCTGACTGGTAGCTATGTGAAAATACTTCGGCCCTAAAGTAAAACTCTTCATGGGCGCTACAAAATTAGTTTATTTAACATGATCACTATGTACTCTGACCATCCTTTAAACCACCTATTGAAATGTGACAGTTTTTAATGGTGGAAGACTATCCTATCCCTAGCCTCAGGGATACTCCTTATGGTGCAGAGGCCAGAGACTCCTTCCTAGCCCTGCTCCTGACCAGTTCTGATCTTATTCCTCTCCCCCTCAAGGAGGGACAGGATAGGAGTATGTTGAAAACCACAAAAATAGACAGACCGGAAGAAACCAATACTGTAACTCAACATGCACACAGAAGTATAAGACAGAAGTATAAGACAGTAAGCGATTAGAAGGTAAACAAGAGCAGGAAGGAAGCAACAAGACAAGTGTAAACTCCACAACTGCTCCAAGCAAAAGCAAACACTTTCACCAGAAAGTCTGGGACATCAAAGCTCGCAGAGCACCACAGAATAACCCATAGCTAGCATGAGCAAAAGGTTTCATCAAGTATAAAGACAGGAGCAGATGTGATTGGCTTCCCCACCACATGTGATCACAGGAGCCCAAAAAGAAGAAGACTAGCAGAGATTAATCCCCCCTAGCCTGCCTATGAATCAGCACACAGCAGGTCAACACCCGTCTCTGCATGTGTTGATCCCAGACACTAGAGAAAACTATTGGGTGGAGTGTCAGAATCTGCAAAGTGAACAGAGCCCGATTCCCCTATGACAGTCTGCAAAGTTTGTGCAAAGCTCCGTGTAACAACTAGAAGAACCTACAATGGTCATGAAGTAGCTCGAAACATAAAAATAAAATTAAACAAATTAAACAACACCCTATTGACAACCGCCTGGACAAAAACAAAAGGCACCCCTTGAAAGATTGAAAATAATTTCACCATAGGGACACGTTAAACTACAGGGTGTCCTGTAATTAGCATTACAGGTGTCCATAAACTTGTAATCAGTCTGCCTATTTAAAAAAAAAAAAAATGATGAAAAGTAGTCAGTGTGCTGTTTGGCATCGTGGTGTATAACCCGTTGAACATGGACCAAAGAATGCCAAGGATAGGGTTGTCTTAGACAAAACAGAAAATGAGAAACTTCTTAAAAAAGGTAAAGACTATAACACCATCTCCAAACAGATTGATGTTCCTGTTACTATAGTTGCACATATTACTTAGACGTTTATGGGACTGTAGCCAAACTTGATGGCTGTGGCCACAGGGGCGAAATTTATGACAAATTGAAGAGGCAATATGAAGAGAAATTGCCCAAAACTTGCAAACAGATTAAAAGTGAATTCAAAGGTCAAGGTATTAAAAAGAAAAAAAGAAAAAAAAAAAGCGTCAGATCACAGCATCGGTTATTGTCTTGGGCAACTGAGGAAACCAAGTCATAAAAAAAGGAAGACTGGATTTTGCCAAAATGCATATCGCCAAGCCAAAAAGCTCAGAGGGAATGTCCTTTGGACAGACGAGCCAGAACAAGAGCATTTTGGCAAGTCACATCAGCTTTATTTTAAGAAATTCAAAAATGAGGCATTCACATAAAAGAACACTGTCCCTACTGTGAAACATGGAGGAGGCCCAGTTAGATTTTGCGGCTGCCTTGTCGCATCTGGCACAGGGTGCCTTGAATTTGTGCGGAGTACAATGAGAATATAAGACTATCATCATCATAGCATTCTAGAGCAATATGGTCTGCCCAATGTCAGAAAGCTTGGTCTGACTGGCAGGTCATGGGACCTCCAACAGGAAAATGACACACAACACAGCTATAAACATCCAAGAGTGGCTAAGAGAAAAGAATTGAACTATTTTGAAGTGGCTTCAGCTTCCCCACAAAGTCGGCCACCATACCCATGTACAGAAGGCTCACTGATACAAGGATATCATTTGTTTGCAGTAATTACTTCAAAAAGTGGTGCTACAAAGTATTAAGTGTAGGGTTTTCAGCTGCATTTTATTGCGGTGGCCACGGGTGTTTTTTTACTTTAAACAGGAGGTACCAACAATTTGTCCGTGATCGAACTGAATGCTGTATTTTAACCTTATTTTTAATTATTCTTTAACAACAACTTTACCAAAACAAAAGTACCAGGGTACCTGCTATTTACATATACTACCAGTAACGGTGAGGGATCTGACAGACACAGATCTCTGTGTGAGAGCCTACCTACCATCAGCACTCGCCAACAATAATTGGGCTGGTGAATGCAATTTTATTTTTTTTTTGAGGGGGGGGGGGTTGGTTCCACACTATGTGAAGCATTTAATCTATAAAGCGTCCCACAGGCAGGTGGCTGCAGTTGGTCCCCGTCCTCTGCCTTTATTCACATGGATGTCACGACACAGGATAAGGTCACTATTAGATTCGGATCGCCCCGACTGGTTACATCTTGTAGCGGTGGGATGGCTGTTACACTTTTTGATCAGTATTAACGAAGTACCATCTTATTGACATGTACTACTATTTACTTACTATAGGGTTTATGCTTTGTGTTTTTCTCTTGGGCTTTATGCATGTGTATCTCACAAAACGAGTTTTTAGGATATGAACTTAGCTATTGAGCCACCGGTAAAATTAATAAAATGGTGCATTGCCAGGACTTAGTAGTAAATGTCACAGTATTGAGAAAATTAATTCTAAAAAGAAGAACCTGACATTAAAAAAATGCAAGTGAGGTTACAACAATTCAGAAATAAAAGAGGAAAAAAAATGTGGAAAAAGCAAAACACGCAGAAGTTCGGGAATAGATAAGTTATAAAAACAGCACAACGTGTAGGCGAGCCAGTTAATACTTTGCCACTTCTAAATTAGACATGACGCTTTGGAAATGTCAAGCTCTGAGCGGAAATAGCCTGAAGTAGCACAAGGAATAGATAGTCCTAAAATGGAAAATATGCTATAAATTTGGCACTATTATTTTTGACTAAAAATATGTTTTACAAGTCTGGACTATTTATTGCACTTGGTCAGCCATTGTGTTTTGATGGTTTCCTGCAAACTGGCAGCAGTATAACTATGGGATTAACTTATTCACAAATTGCTACATGAGAAACTGTGGCAAAAACATCCCGTGATAGGGAATCTGTCACCAGGATTTTGCCACCTAATCTGAGTGCAGCATAATGCAGGAGCAGAGACCCTGATTCCAGCAATGTGTCACTTACTGAACTGTGTGTTTATTGATTCAATAAAAAAAAAAAAAAAAAAAGTGTTTTATCAGCAGGAGATTATACGTACAGAACTAGGTGTCTCATGCCTCCTAGTCAACCTGTTCTGTATAAGCTAGCCTCCACCACTGATTGACAAAGCTGCTCATCAGCGATGTGGCGGGGTGATACACAGCTCAGCATTCTAAGCTCCGCTAGATCCACAGCATAACCGCTGCACCCAGTAAACTAAGTGATACATTGCTGGAATCAGAGTCTCTGCCACTAAATAATGCTGCGCTCAGGATTCTAAAGCAAATACAGATTCTTTTTAAAAAAAATAATCTGGTCCATTCAGTTATTTAATTTATTTTTAGACACAGACTTAGTTTCCTGTCCTTTAGGAACAGGTTTTTGCAGGCTTCTTATTATCAGAGGCAGGAATATAACATAACAGGATCCACCAATCACAATAAGCAATGTCACAGCTGGCCTGCTCACCCTCCCTTCACAATGACCTCTGCACATGCTCATTTGATGCTTTAAAACAAAATACAGGGTCATGTCCAGACCATTGTGGCTGTTTCATGAAACATGGGAGTGGATGGGTCCATGACCTAAAATGTCTTTTTCACATCTATTTTTAAAACACTAACCAATTTTGAAGTTAGCTTTATTGCACAATACCCTACACTTCGCCCTCTCTAGCCAAGTGCAAAAATGCGTTATCCCCCCTCAGTTCTTGTATGGCTCCAATCATGGCGATGATTCATTTGAGAGTGGTCCTAGAAGCAGTAGGGTCTCACTGGTGTCACTCACAACTTCTATGTCCTGTTCCAGGTGGGGCAATATATGCTGGAGAGAAGCGAGTGCAGCTCCGACCTCCTGTGATGCCACATTTGAGAATCCTCTGAAACTTAACCCCCTTTTCAGTCAGCATGGTTTCTGCTATTAGAGTAACACACCTCTGGTGCTGTTCCAGCAGTATCAGAATTCACTCTCCCGAGGCTCACATGACATGGTTACGTCATGCAAGCCCCGAGCCTAGTCAGCGCTGGCTTCACTCTCCCAGTCTTCAGATGAATCAAACATTTAGAGGCAGTCAGAGCTGTGGCCACGCACTTCCTACTGATGTTTGATATGTCAGAAGGCCAGGAGAGCGGTTGCCGAAGACAGGGCTTGCAAATGTCATGTGAGCCTAGGGAGAGCGAATGCGGATACTACTGGAGCGGTGCCCGCATGGGTTGTGTTATTTTACTGGAGGGACACGTACTGTTTGAGACAGGGGTAAGCCAAGAATTGGACTACCCCTTTAACTTCATAGGAAATGAAGAGATAAAAAAATAAATAAACATAAAAAATAAACATAAGAAAAAAGCACATGTAGGGATTAGTAGAATATGGATAAGAATTGTATAATAAAGAGAATTACAATTAAAAATTTAAATGTAAACATAACCTGATCGAGCCTTATTAAACCATGAATGTACAAGAAAATGCAAAACCTCTTACATCCTAAAAGATAATAATACAACCTTATACAAAGTATACAGCTAATACCAAGAAAAAAACCTCAAAAACTACTTTTGGGTCAGGACCTTCCTCAGATCTGATGTGATGCATGTAGAATACATTGTGTGGCTAAAGGAATGCAAATATTAACATTTAAATGGATTTTTGACTTCTACATTTGAGTGCAGAGAGAAAAACAAACAAAAAAAAAAACACAACACAAGGGACAAATAATTGCCATAGTTTCCTGTCTAGTTACCCAAGGGTTAAATGGCCATTCATGTGAAAGGGAGGACCCCACCCCGGTCCATTACCCCGGGGAGCCCCACAGTGAATGTGTCCCATTCACACCACACTCTGCCTCTGCAGAGGTTGGAGATAATGAATTCAGGGGTCAGGTATTTAAGATAAGACTTGTATTACTAGACTAGCAAGAGAGGGAAAAGGAAAACACTGAATGCCCCAGAAAAAAAAAAAACCACAAGAATTTTACTATTACAAAATGATTCTGTACAACTTCCCCAGAGATAAATGTCTCCTGCAGGAACACTGGAGAAGATCCACACTAGAAGTGTCCCAACAGTAAATCTATACACAAGACCGGAGAAAAAAATGAAAGAATGACGACTTGGGTGAAGAATTTGTAGTGTGCCGCTGTCCAATTACATGGCTGAGAGACCGACACTAAAACAAGTTTTACGCACAATTAGAAACTTTTGGTATTTTTTTCCCCAAGAAACAGTAGGGCTCCTGATCTTGGTTTACAGCTACTCCCCATTCAGGTGAATAGGATCAAGCTGCAATTCCAAACACTGAGCGAGGAATATGGTCCGATCAGTAGGCACCCAAGCCCTCTTCACCTGATGCCGACTACAACTCAAAAATATTTCCCGGATCAGTGCCTTCCTTAACCAAGAATCAGCAAAAACATTAGTGCATGCCCTAATCATATCCCGCCTCGACTACTGCAACCTCTTGCTCTCTGGCCTCCCTTCCAACACTCTTGCACCCCTCCAATCTATCCTAAACTCTGCAGCCTGCTTAATCCACCTCTCCCCTCGCTATTCCCCAGCCTCACCACTCTGCCAACCCCTTCACTGGCTTCCCATCGCCCAAAGACTCCAGTTCAAAACATTGACCATGACCTACAAAGCCATCCACAACCTGTCTCCTCCATACATCTGTGACCTAGTCTCCCTGCACACAACCTCAGATCCTCAAAAGATCTCCTTCTCTACTCCTCTCTTAGCTCCTCTTCCCACAATCGCACACAAGATTTCTCCCGTGCCTTCCACATACTATGGAACGCTCTTATACCAGCATATCAGACTCTCCCCTACCATGAAAAGCTTCAAGAGGAACCTGAAGACCCACCTCTTCCAACAAGCCTACAACCTACAATAGCCCTCAGTCCAGTACACCACTGCGCAACCGGCTCTGTCCTCACCTGTTGTATCCTCACCCATTCTCTGTAGACTGAGCCCTCGCGGGCAGGGTCCTCTCTCCTCCTGTACCTGTGTTTTGAACGGTTAATGATTGTTGTACTAGTTTTTATGTATACCCTTTTTCACTTTTAAAGCACCATGGAATAAATAAATAATAATAATAATAATGTTATATCATAGATCTGCACTGCCTCATTGAATCACATGGGTCAGAGTGCAAGCCCTTTTCTTCTCACATTGCACTAATTGTATTTACAGTATATGCTAGTGTGAGTTAACCCTTAGAGTACAACTAAAGGGGTGTTCAGGTGTGCCAAAACCTAGACAAGCCGTCTGCAGTCAGAAAGTCTGCCAACACCCTATGTAACTGCAGACTTGTGACTCTTCATGGAGCGCACATCGCCTGCCGTCAGGAGCCTATGGTGAGGTGACCGGAAGTATGCATTGTACATACTCCCAGCCATGTTCTGACTAGATGTGCATGGCCGCACTCAATGTGAGTGATTTGAGCTAGGCCGCACACGTCTAGTTGGAATGTGGCCAGAACTTTGAATATTGCATGCTGATGGGCACATGACTGCCGCACCAGGCACCGCAGAATCCTGACAGCAAGTCATGTGCACTCTGAGGATTCACAAGTATGTACATTTTCTTGCCAAACCTCGATTATCTCTAAACAACTTTGTAAATAGTTTTCATTAAAATGTTCTGCTATTTTGCTGCTGCATAGTCTTCCTTTATGTACAGTAACGCTGATTTTTAACATTATCACAAAAAGCACAGTCACAGCTCCTGCTGGATTTGTTTGCCCCCTTTACCCTTATGTCTCAGTGTTAGGCCCCCTTCACACGTCCGTGAAAAAACACGCACATGTGTTACGTCCGTTTTTCGGGTCAGTTTTCCATTTGTGTCCTTTTTTTTGTGTCAGTGTGCCATCTGTGTGAATGCCGTATGCTAGCCGTGTGTGCGTGTTGATTGTCAGTTTATGCGTGAGAGAAATAACTGACATGTGTATGTGTTGTCCGTGTGAATTTATGCGTGTTTGTGATGCACAATGTCGTAGATACATACCCGCTGACAGCAGAGTCGCGCGTAGAGAATGAACTGGGGTGAACTTCACCCGACTTCATTGTCATACCGTGACTCTGTGTCACGTCCTGATTAGCGGTCACCCGTGAAGGACTCACCTGTGACCGCTAATCACCAGAGTGACTGAATGGAGTACCCCTCTCGCATACTCACCGGTCCCCAATATCTGGTGCGGCGCGGAACTGCACGGCTATTCTCTAAACTCCGGCGGCTTTTCCACTTTTGAAAAAGCCGGCCGTTCAATCAATCTCGTATTCCCTGCTTTCCCCGCCCACCGGCAAATATGATTGGTTGCAGTGAGACACGCCCACACGCTGAGTGACAGCTGTCTAACTGCAACCAATCACAGCCGCTGGTGGGCGTGTCACTATGGAGCAGAGAAATAAATAAATTAAAAAAAAAAAACTGCGTGCGGTCCCCCCAATTTTAATACCAGCCAGATAAGGCCATACGGCTGCAGGCTGGTATTCTCAGGATGGGGAGCCCCTTGCTCCCAAAGAAGAATCCTGGATACTTCTTTCATCGCTGCCCTGCTGCGAGTTCCTCCCTGACGGTTGACGTAAGCCACAGCCGTGGCATTGTCTGACTGGATCCGAACCGGGAGGCCCAGAAGCAAGGGTTGAAAGGTCTGAAGGGCCAGAAATATGGCCCTGATCTCCAGAACGTTGATATGAAGGGATCGCTCGGGGTGAGACCAGCGTCCGTGAGCAGTGTGGTGGAGAAACACCGCCCCCCCAGCCTAACAGGCTGGCATCTGTCGTGACTACGTGCCAGTGGACAGGGCGGAAGGACTTCCCCCGAGATAGAGATGAAACCTGAGTCCACCAGATGAGGGAGCTGAGGGCAGTCCGAGATAAGCGGACTGACCGGTCTAGAGAGGCTGGATTCTTGTCCCAAGAGGACAGAAGATCCAATTGCAGAGGGCGCAAATGGAATTGGGCAAACGACACTGCTTCCATGACTGCTACCATCTTGCCTAACAGTCTCATCCCACTCCGGAGGGATGTGTAACGGCGGGAGCGGAGGGATTGGGCGGCCCGGATCAGGGAACACCTCTTGTCTTTTGGAAGAAAAACCCCGGGCCTGAACCGTGTCTATCAGCATACCTAAAAAGGTGATCTGCTGATGAGGAATGAGGGATGACTTGTTGAAGTTGAGAAGCCACCCTGGCCTTGAGAGCGTGTCTGGGCAAATTTGCACGCTTTCTGAGCAAACTTGAAGAGAGCTCCCTTTGATAAGTAGGTCGTCCAAATAGGAAACGACCAGGACGCCTCTGTAAAATGGACATGACGGCTGCCATGACCTTTGTGAAGACCCGAGGCGCAGTAGCCAGTCCAAAGGGAAGGGCCCTGAATTGGAAATGACTGTGTCCTACGGCAAAACGAAGGAACCATTGATGCGATACACATATGGGAATGTGTAAATAAGCATCTTGAATGTCTATGGAAGCTAGGAATTCTCCCGGTTCCATAGCAGCTAGTACGGCTCGCAATGATTCCATTCGGAAGGTCCGAATCCGTACAGACCTGTTTAGCCTTTTGAGGTCCAGGATAGGATGGACAGCCATCTTTTTTGGGGACGACAAAGAGGTTTGAATAGAAACCTTTGCCGCGCTGTTCCAGGGGCACTGGAATGATAACGTTTGCTTTTTGCACAGAGGCTATGGCCTGACATAAGACCTGGCTTTGGGTTGTGGACTTTGGAAGCAGAGAACGGAGAAACCTGTTGGCTGGTAGGGAATGGAAATCGATCTTGTAACCTGAGGTGACAATTTCTCGAACCCAAGCATCGTGAGTATGGTCTAGCCAGATATCCCGAAACAGCAGAAGCCACCCTCCAACAGGAGTCGGCTCTGAGGGGTATCCGGCGTCATGCTGAAGGGGCCTTCGCGGGCGAGGTCCCTTGGGTTTAGATTTCCTGGCGTTCCCACTCCAGGCAGAGTCCCTTGAGGGACCGGATCCCCGATCTGAGCGTTGCGACGACCCCTGTGATGTTTTTAGGGGGCGGGCCGAAAGGACTGCCTGCGCCAAGAAGACTTAACAATTTTTGGATACAGGCCGCTTTTGTGGTAGAATGGTACTTTTACCACCCGTCTCAGATATAAGCTTGTCCAGTGATTCTCCAAATAGACGAAGACCCTGGAAGGGGAGTGTGGACAGGGACTTCTTGGAGGCACTGCCCGCATTCCATATCTTTAGCCACAGGACTCTGCGGGCAAAAACAGCGTTGGCTGCCGTTAGGGCTGACAAACTAGCTGCATCTAGGGAGCCGTGAAAAAAATAATTAGAGGCTAGAGAGAACAAATCAAGGATCTCAAGAGCCTCTGAAGGAATATTGCAAGAGCGAAGCAACTTGCGCAAGTTCCTACTCCACACACTCCTAGCTCTCGCCACCCATGTCAAGGCAAACAGGAGGCGCAGAGAGGAGCCCGAAGCCTGGAAAATAGATTTGACCGCAGCATCAACTGCGCGGTCGGACGAGTCCTTGAGAGAAGCGGTGTCTGAGACAGACATAACAGTGTGTTTAGCCAGCCTGGATACTGGCGGATCCACAACGGGGGGTACTGACCAGAGCTTAACCAGTTCCAATGGAAAGGGATAAGCGAATGAAGGAGGATTTTTTTTATTAAACCTCCTATCAGGGTGATCCCACCGTTTAGATATGATTTGATGGGGAAAAAAAAAAAAAAAAATCTGATCCTGGGCAAAGGACTTAGGAGGCTTCTTGGCCCGCTTGATTGCCGACTGAGAAATCCGAAGACTGATCAGAAATCGACAGAGTGATTGACAGCCGAAATTAATGCGTCTTCCATATGTCTAGACTCAGAAGGGCCATCTGAACCAGAGTCAGAGTCTTGGGAATCGTGACTACTAAAGGTCACGGAGCCTGAGTCAGACTGATCATCGTCCGAGTCGGACGAGACGTAACGGTCACAATGGCGCCTTTTGGAGACAGCCTTTTTACGTACTGGGAATGAGACACCAGACGAAGGCGGGCTCCCCTGGGGGAGCTGAGCCGGGGGTAGGCTGTGAGAGCCTGTGGAAGGCTGGGATATCTGAGCGGCCAGGTCATCTAACCTCTTAGACATTAGAAGAGCCCAGGCAGGAATAACGTCATCAGACTGGGGTACTGCCTGGATAGTGGCCGCAGCCAAATCCACAGACTGCACGACCTCCTGGTCCGGCAGCGGAGGCTGTTGTGACACGGTAGTAGGGGCATCGCAGCCCCGGCATAGTGGATAGCTTCGGCCATTAGAAAACGAGCGTCCACAGGTGGTACAAGCATAGTAGAGGTCCGTAGAGGACGCCTGGGAAGCTTTATCACCCTTGCGGTTACGCATGTCAGCAACAGTTCCACAATAAGTATAGTGAGCCTCTAGCAGTATTATAAAGGGACTGCTATGGGTGAAGAGCTGCTAGCAGTATTATAAATGACTGCTATGCAGAGCCGGTATATACCGAGTAAAGTAGCACACCCTGTCAAACAGTCGGTATATACCTACAGGCACAGTTAGTATATACTGCTAAAAGCTGATATACACCGCCAGCCAGCAGACACACACCGCTAGAAAGACAGAGATATACCACTCAACAGAGCGGTATATAGTGCTGCAGAATCGCAGAGCCAAGGAGGCGATCTCACCCGTGTCTGCTCCCCACATGTAATGGCATCCAGTGTTCTCTGGCAGCATGGAGGGGAGAGACGGCCCACTTGAGGGAGCGGCTTCTAGAGCAGTGGAGGGGGCGTTGCTAGAATGCAGGCCGAACCCGGGAGCTAAATTAATGATGCTTCCCTGGGATCACGGCCTGCATCGCCCCACCTGCGCCTTTTCAGGCGGCAGTTTGGATGCAGGGGACTGACTCGTCGTCTCCCTACCTGCTCCTGGCTCCGTCTGAAGACGCGTCGGTCCTGGGATGCGGAGATCTCGGGGACGCATCTTCGGCTCAAGGCTAAAGCAGGTCCTCGGCTCTGCTTAGCCCTCTGGAGCTACCTTGGTGTGAGGTGCTTCCAGGGAGCCTGGAGGGGTACGCAGACCCGACCACTTGGGCGCGAGGGAAGACTGACGGCTTGTGCACGCCAGGTTTCCTCTGCCCGTATGCAGGGTGAACGGGGGTGTCAGGTCACCCTGGTATTGCCCCATATCAAAAATAGAATGAATAAGAAAAAACAAAATAAAAAAGTAAAAATAAGCTGGCCTGAGGCACCTCTGGTGGAGCTCAGTCCAGACATGTCAGCCTCCCTGCTGACACTAGGAAAAAACTGAGCTAGTTCCCGCCTAGCTGGGGTATATGCTGTGGGAGGAGGAGCTAACACTTTTTTCAAACCTAGTGTCACGCCTCCCCTGGAGACACCATATAACCCAATGTCTGTGTCCCCCAATGAAAAAGGCGAGAAAGAAAGACCGACATCACATGAAAAAAAAAAGCACAAAACGTACACGGAGCATACAGAGATGCGTCCGTGTCACTGGGGCGTGCGCACAGCCCCATTGCCTTTCATGCGTGTTGCGTGCTGAAAACTGACATGCTTCCGTGCAAAACGGAGACACAAACGTAGCACACACGCGGACCTTAATGAAAAACGCACATGTGTCCTCAAACATTAAATAACATTGGTGCACGTTTGTCCGTGTCTCCGGTATATACGGGACGGACAAAACTCGCACGTGTTTGACGGACGTGTGAAGGGGGCCTTAGAGATAGCAGCATGGAGGGGGAAGGGGTTGCACATAACATTTCCAAAGACTCCAGAAAGGAGATGCTCACAAACGAAAAATCTGAACCTTTGAGGAGTTAGCCAAATGCATATGAGGAGGTCAGAAAATGAATAAAGGAATGAAGTATAAAACTTAGTGGTGGCCTTTAGTATAGAAGATAGCTATTACATATGTAAGTGTTCAACATCAGAGCCATTAAGAGTTGATTGAAACATCCCAATATAGAAATAAAATCTGAATCTTACTATAGGGGTAGACCTTGTAATTAGCCACTTGCGACTAATAATGAAAATACTTAAACCATTCAGTCAACTGATTACAAACTCTATAAAATTAAGAAAACCAGATACAAGACTGAAGCACGAGCAGCTGCCAAACTGGGTGGCTTGTGACATACGTCGGCCGCCACTTCCCGTGTGCCACAGTTTGCTCTCGTTCTATTGACTCGCCAAGAGCTTTACAAGTGTCCAGGATGGCAGAAATGGGAAGAGAAGATAAATATTGGCATGTAC
Organism: Anomaloglossus baeobatrachus; assembly: GCF_048569485.1. NCBI lineage: Eukaryota > Metazoa > Chordata > Amphibia > Anura > Aromobatidae > Anomaloglossus > Anomaloglossus baeobatrachus. Next base: position 87,936,633 of record NC_134362.1, read on the forward strand.
GGTATACAGAGCAGCTGACTCCAAGCCAAAGTGCAAAACAAACAATGTCAACTGGAGACAGTCACAGAGCGTCATGTAGTAGCGGGTGATCTGCCCCGACGCCGAGCTGCTCCTCCACATTTACCTCCATGCACAAACCATGAGCAAAATGCAGCAAAAGGAGCTTAGTTTTTTTTTCTTAGAGTTTACTTAGTTTATGTTCTAGATTTTCTAAGTAAAATACATAAACAATAAAACAAAAACAAAAAAAACACCTCAATTCTCCCATTAAGGAAAATTGAAGTCTGAGAATGATCAGACCATGGGTAGGTACATATACCTTTGGCATTTTGGGGCAGAAAACATGCACACACTAAGAGTAGTCCGTTTCGACCACTTAAGGGGCCCGTTTGATTTTCATATTAACCAGCAGGAAGAACCTACATTGACCTCAATGCAAAATAACTGCGACAAGCATGTTTCTAGGTGCGTGAGACATGGAGGTTAGGTGGTCACTGCTATTTCTGTACTTTAGTAGCTATAGCTTTATTATTATAGCGACATTTATTCCATGGCGCTTTACAAGTGAAAAGGGTATACATTAAGAAAAAGGAAAAAAAAATAAAATACACAGACCAAAAGTTTGGACACATCTCAAAGAGTTTTCTTTATTTTCATGCTCTGAAAATTGTAGATTCACATTGAAGGTATCAAAACTATGAATTAACACATGTGCAATAAAATAAATGGTCTCAACCGCATTTATAAGGCAAGAAATCCCACTTATTAAACCTGACAGGGCACACCTGGGAAGTGAAAACCATTTCCGGTGACTACCTCTTGAAGCTCATCAAGAGCATGCCAAGAGTGTGCAAAGCCGTAATCAAAGCAAAAGGTGGCTACTTTGAAGAACCAAGAATATAAGACATTTTGACAGTTATTCCACACTTTTTTGTTAAGCATTTCATTCCGCATGTGTTAATTCATAGTTTTGATGCCTTCAATGTGAATCTACAATTTTCAGAGCTATGAAAATAAAGAAAACTCTTTGAATGAGTGTGTCCAAACTTTTGGACTGTCTTGTGTGTGTGTGTAAATATTTATACTAGCTGTACTACCCGGCTTCGCCCGGGTTAATAACTGCTGTTAAGAAAATAGCCTAATACATTCTATGTGCGCACGTTGCGTATTTGCATGCAGTTACGCTGCAATCTGCACCGCAGCGTAACTGCATGCGTCCTGCGTCCCCAGCACAATCTATGAAGATTATGCAGGAGACGTGCGCACATGGCGTATTCGAGCGCAGCGCTTCAGCTGCTGCCCGAAGCGCGCGTTCTAAGTAACATGTCACTTCTTTCCTGCGCTCTGCCTGCAGTCCCTGCTCTGTCTATGGGAGGGGCTGCACTCAGAGCGCATGGAATCGGCTTTTTTATTTTTTCTTTCTGCAGCGATTTGAAGCGCACGTGTGCTGTTCAAAGCGCTGCAGAAATTTCTGCAGGGACAGAACGCTACATGCGCACATAGCCTTAACAAAAATGTATTCTGCACACAAAAACCACAAAACAAATAGAAATGTAATTATTAAAAGGCAAAAATTAAGCTAATAGAAGCATTTCACAACATAGATTTCAACACCCCAGATAGTCCACACAGATTTAACTAAATTGGCCAAGTAATGTGCTCCGTCTGCCTCTATCTCTGCCTCTTTCCCCGTCTGCCTCAATCCCCGTCTCTTTCCCCATCTGTCTCCCCGTCTCTTTGTCTCTATTTCTCTGTCTCTTTCCCCATCTGTCTCCCCGTCTCTTTGTCTCTATTTCTCTGTCTCTTTCCCCATCTGTCTCCCCGTCTCTTTGTCTCTATTTCTCTGTCTCTTTCCCCATCTGTCTCCCCGTCTCTTTGTCTGTCTCTATTTCTCTGTCTCTTTCCAGGTCTGTCTCTTTCCCCATATATGTCTCCCCGTCTCTTTGTCTCTTTCCAGGTCTGTCTCTTTCCCCATATATGTCTCCCCGTCTCTTTGTCTCTTTCCAGGTCTGTCTCTTTCCCCATATATGTCTCCCCGTCTCTTTGTCTCTTTCCAGGTCTGTCTCTTTCCCCATATATGTCTCCCCGTCTCTTTGTCTCTTTCCAGGTCTGTCTCATATGGGGACAGAGACAGACCTGGACAGAGACAGACCTGGACAGAGACAGACCTGGACAGAGACAGACCTGGACAGAGACAGACCTGGACAGAGACAGACCTGGACAGAGACAGACCTGGACAGAGACAGACCTGGACAGAGACAGACCTGGACAGAGACAGACCTGGACAGAGACAGACCTGGACAGAGACAGACCTGGACAGAGACAGACCTGGACAGAGACAGACAAAGACGGGGAGACATATGGGGAAAATCTCCCCGTCTGTGTCCAGGTCTGCCCGTCTCTGTCCAGGTCTGCCTCTCTCTATCCGTCTCCGCACCGACATCTTATTACCTCACATATAAGCTTCTTATACTATGAAGGTCTTTTGTTCCTATAGCAACCACTCACAGCTCCTACTAATAGCCTGTAGTTCCAGGCTCCATTTACTTTAATGGAGCCATGTTTTTTGGAGCGCAACTGTAAAATTTAAATTTTCCTGTCAAAACATAGTCTACGACGTTCCCTGAGTCAGATGAGGTGTCTGTGTAAAATTTCGTGATTGTAAATGCGACGGTGCGGATACACTTTTCATTTCACTTTTTCCCCCATTATGTAGATGGGGGTAAAATTGGATTGGTAAATTGGAACGCGCGGGGTTAAAATTTCACCTCACAACATAGCCTATGACGCTCTCAGGGTCCAGACATGTGAGCGTGCAAAATTTTGTTGCTGTAGCTGCGACGGTGCAGATGCCAATCCCGGACATACACACACACACACATACACATATTAGATAGATATTAACTTGAGAACGGCAGCAGCTATGGGAATGGAAGTGGTGTCTAGGTATAGTAAAGTAGTCATGCACAACGCAATGAAACCACCTATAGCGCCACCTGGTGGAAGACACCGGAGTTAGCATTTTTATCTTAAAAACGGAACGAGAGAGAAAAAAAAAAAAAGTTTACTACAAAGTTGTAGGGCATCATCAATTCAATACGAATCGACACCTTGCATACACAAATGATATGAAACCCATGCCCCCCCCCCCCCAAAACATTGAATGCTGGTCATGCATATGGCGCTCATTTAACTTTGATGCTCAAAGTGGCCCCCGTCAGCTGCAATGCACATCTGAACTCTGGGCAGCATACTGTATCTTGCTGCACGTTATGTAATATGGTAGGTGACACGTTTGCACAAGCATTTGTGATACGTCGTCGTAGGTCCTGCAATGTTGGTGGAGGGGTCGCATACACCTGCTGTTTGATGTGACCTCACAGATAGAAGTCCAATGGGGTCAGGTCAGGTGAGTGTGGAGGCCACACCACGCAGCCACCATACCCAATGACTTGTTTGAAGGTCTCCATGAGGAATCGCTTCACGTCCGCAGCCTTGTGAATTTTACACGTTCTAATCATAGTATTTCTGTATGCAAGGTGTCGATTCGTATTGAATTGATGATGCCCTACAACTTTGTAATTCACTTTTTTTCTCTATCTTGTTCAGTTTTCAAAATAAAAATGCTAACTCCGTTGTTTTCCAGCAGGTGGCGCTATAGGTGGTTTCAAGTTAAGTTGATGTCTTATGAAATTTTAAATGTTGGGGTTTTACAAGAACTATACTACATGTAAGTCAATTAAAAAAGTAAAATGGAAAGAAAAAAAAAGCCCTGTTCTATATGTATAAGGCTAAGTTCACATTTCCGCTAAAATCTATCAGTCACAATCTGCTGCTCTTGTAAACAGCGGAATCCGTTTAGCGGATTCCGCTGCTCCCATAGACTTGTATGAGCAGCGGATTGTGACTGATGATGCTGCGTTGCACCCTCCGCCCGACTGATCAGTCGTGGAACGACTGACCGCCGGGCGGGAGGAACGCAGCATGTAACGTTTTTTGAGCAGCGAGATCCGTCGGATTTCGCTGCGCATGCTCTCTGGCTCCCTGCACACGTCACCAGCTTTGGTTGGTTACCCGATATTTACCCTGGTTACGGTGCAAGGAGCCAGCGCTAAGCGGTGTAGGCCCGTAACCAAGGTAAATATCAGGTAACCAAGGTAAACATCGGGTGCTTTGCTGTTACCCGATATTTAGGATGGTTACGTGTGCAGGGAGGCCGACACTTCCCCGCTCGGCCCCGCCCCCTCCCGCACTCCGCACATGTATGTACACACACACACCTGTCCCCAGCCATGCAGACAAGCACTGACACCCTCGTCTGGCCCCGCCCCCTGCTCGGCTCCGCCCCCTCCCGCACTTTGCATGTGCACACACACACATACATACATACATACATGCACATACATGCACATACACACACTCACCTGTCCCCAGCCATGCAGACCGCAGCACTTCCACTGACATCCTCAGCGCCTGGCCCCGCCCCCCGCTCGGCTCTGCCCCAGAACTCCGCCCCCCGCACACAACGGAATCCGACAAAGAATTCTGTTCTTTGTCATCCGTTGTACAGCGTTGAACAGCGCATCAGTCACATGCGTCAAGCGACGCATGTGACTGATACAAATCAACGGAAATGTGAACTTAGCCTAAGTGTCCAAATCTAATGAATAGGCATCTTCCTTCCACACCTGAATGATGCCATGTACACCGCAGTCGGCTTTTTCTTATTGGAAGCCTGTGTTTACTCAAAATTGGCAACTACAAATCAGAAAATGGTGAAATGTTAAGATCCTCACTGAGGACAATGAAAATATAAAATAGTATCTAGAGGACGTATAATGGAAGGTTTGCATGCCTATTTTGCCAGTGTATACCAATAAATGGAATTTATAAGTCCCCATTATTCTGGTTTCACAAGTAAACTAACACGCTGACCACCAAATCCACATCTACAAGGCTCAAAATATTTAACAGAATTTTTCAGCCTAAAAACAATAGTATGAAAAGAAAAATCACACAAGTAAAAACTGAGAAGAAAAAAAAAATTAGATCAGCCCCAAATCATCACAGATCCAAGAATATTTGCCTTTTCTCCATCACTCTGCAGCTGCCCTTCACAGGAGGGGGGGGGGGGGGGCAATAATTGGCTTCTTTCACCTCCGTTAACCACGAACAAAAGTGTCAGTTATGTGCAGAAAGCGCACAGGGCACCAATAGCCGGCCGCTAAAGCGGGCCAATGGGGACAGCCAACAATGAGCTGGAATCAGACTTTTTCTTTGGCCTCTTTTGTTGAGGCGTACAAAGCCCTTAATTAAGGGGCACACAAAGCCCTCCCACTGGCTCCGCTCAATAACGAATTACACGCCTGTTTTGCTGAATTTAAAGGAAAGGGGAGAAAATAGCAAGGGTCTCCAAAATCTGACTACATGTAATATATTATATATACTTATAGGGTATAAAAACATTTTTTTTAATAAAGAAAATACATAAAACGCCAGCTTTTTATAAACTATCAGCATTTCTGATGAAATGAAGAATATATCTTTTTCTAATCTATTAAAAACTCACCAGGCATCAAAACAAATTAAACTATGTTGGTTAAAGAGAAGAATAATAACCAAAACTTGCTGGATCTGCACTCCGCCTCCCACTGCAGCAGTCTGTCCTGATCTGACTGCTGCAGCCACTGATTGGATGCTCAGGACCCCTGCAGCCAATCAGTGGCTGCAGCGGTGAGGGAGTAGTGATGTCACACACCACTAGTGACCTAAGCAGCAGTGGTGAGGATGCTTTTTTTGGTATTTTTAATCTACTGGTGGACAACTCCTAAATGTATGTTTTGGACAAAGTATCCCTTTAAGGCTGTGTGCCCATGCCCTGTTTTTCAATGCATTTTTTCTTGCAGATTTTAATCCATACTGCAAGGAAAAATGCATCACAGCAAAGTCTATGAGAATTCTGACTTGCTGTGTACATGTTGCAGATATTGGTGGAGGAAAACTGTGCATGTCCATTCTTTGTGTTTTTTCCTGCTGACATAATCCACTGCAGTGATCGAGCATTGCAAAGGATGCTGTCAGTGCTGCACTCGCAGCAATCACACTTCCACCTCACACATCATTCATCCAGCATGGTCTGTGAGGCTCTCCATAGCTCAGTAACCTGGAGTTATCATAGTGACTACTCCGGGTTGTCATGGCAGCGACCGGGTCCCTGTGATCGCATTACAGGGACGCAATCACCAGTGAGAGGTAAGGGATTCCTCCCCCTGTGAATGCCACAATCACGATTGATTGCAGTACTTACGGGGTTAAACTGCCGGGGACGGCGCGGGCACCACTCCTGGCAGTGAAAGCCAGATCCCAGCTCTAACATCAGCCAGAGACCCAGCTGCAATTGCAGAGGTAGGCTGCTTTCACACATCCGTTTTTTTCTGTGCGGCACAATCCGGTGCTTTGCAGAAAAAACGCAACCCTTTTTTTTTGCTGTCGGTTGCGTTTTCTTTGCATAGACTTACATTAGTGCCGTATTGTGCCACATGGGCATGCGTTCCGTCCGTTTTTAACCGCATGCGGCAGATTTAGCTGATGCGGCGGCCGGATGGAACGCTGCCTGGCACATTTTTTGTCCGGCAAAAAAAAAAAAAAAAAAAAAAAAAAAACGCATCGCGCCGCAGCCGGCCGATGCGTCGCGATTTGCAATGCATGCCTATGGACGCCGCATGCGGCGTCCTATGGCAAAAACAGCATCCGGCCGCCGCATGCGTTTTTTCCACTGCGCATGCTCAGTAGCCTGCCGCAAGCGGCAAAAAACGGACGGGCCGCATGTAAAAAACTTGTGCAAAGGATGCGGTATTGTCGCCGCATCCATTGCATAGGTTTTAGAGTCTGCCAAAACAGTTTTTGTGTGCAGAAAATCTGCACACATCTGTTTTGTGGGCACATACCATTACACAAGCGAGTGTTGGAGGAGGCAGACAGCCCAGGCCCTGCGCCTCTGTGTCCGTATTACTAGCACACTATTACAGGACAACACTTTTAGTGGAGCGTGCCTCAGTTGAATGACACCTGATGGAACATGCCAGTTAGTTTTTCTCTGCAGTATTGATATAGATTTCAGCAGGGAGAAAGCAAATATAATTTTAAAAAAAGGTAGTTGTAAAATGAGAATTATTTGTTTAGGGACTGTCAGGCCGATGACATGTTTCCTCTTTGGAGGTTTGGTCGGTGCCACACACGGTATGCTACGGCTCTATGTTCACAAGCAGGAAACGCTGGGAGGCTTCATGAATGACCTGTAGCAACCACGTATTGCAGATTTCAGATACAGTGGAACCTTGCTTAATGAGAACAATCCGTTCTGGGACTGTGCTTGTTAACCAAGTTACTCTTTCAGCAAAGCAAGATTTCCCATAGGAAATCATTGCAATGCAGACAATTCCTTCCACAACTTGTTATATGTCCCACCCTGGTCCCCTATTGTGCCATTCCACACACACACACCTTACCTTACGCTCCATCGCCGGCCTCCTGGAACTTGCAGTTCGCGGTACAGGATGTGTATCTGGTAACCATCGCGACAGGGGAGGATCTTCCGCTGCCAGAGCGCTGACGTCAAAGGCAGGAGCCGCTTGCCTCTGATTGGTCAGTGCGCTGCCTTTGAGTAGTGGCTGACAGCGGAAGTTCCTCCCTCGTCGCGATGGTTGCGGATACACAGCCTGTAGAGGTGAACTACAAGAACCATGAGGCCAGCGATGGAATGGAAGGTACACACATTATGCTCACTTTACCTTCCGTTCCATCGCCGGCTTCATGGTTCTTGTAGTTCGCCGGTACAGGATGTGTATCGGGTAACCATCGCAATGAGGGAGATATTTGCTCTGGCAGTGGAAGTTCCTCCATGGTCGCGATGGTTACCCGATATACATCATGTACCGGCGAACTACAAGAACCATGAGGCCGGCGATAGAACCTAAGGTAAGGTGAGCATAATATGTGTGTGTGCTTGTGTGGACTGCACGACCAAGTTAAAGCGCGGTGGATGTACGGAACCGGAAGTGTGTGCGGTGAGTATTTTACTCGTACAGCAAAGATTGCTTGTAAACTGCGTTACAAATTTACAGAAAGCTTTGCTTGTTAAGCACGGTTCCACTGTATTACCAAACAATAATGCTGCGGTATTACAGCCTCTATCTGCAGGTGTCCGCACCAAAATCCACAACATTCCTCTCTGATTATTGCTGGAGGTTTTATGCTTTTTCCCCTTTTTGTACAGAAAAGATCTGATTTTACACTTAAAAGACGCACTTGCTATTTTCAGCGTTTTATCATATTCTCCATAGAAGCCTATAGGGAAAATGAGCGGTTAAACAGCGTCCTTACACACAGTGGGCAGGAGGTCTCATCACAATCACAGGTACTTTGCTGCGTTTCGTTTTTGTACAGAAATTAGGTGATTAACACTTCAAGCATTTACACTACGTGGGAACATGGCTAAAGCAAAGAAACATATCAAAATAAATCTGTAGTTACATTTTTAAAGACCCTGAATTTTACTATTTCTACTTTGACTATACTCGGTTGACCACCTGTGGGGCACAAGGGTCTCTAAAATCCCTAATATCCGCCATTAGGAATTCTAGATCAACAGATCCAAAACAAGAGGAATCGGACGGATACAAATGTGTCTTAAATGGCAGGGAAAGTAAGATGTTTTCCATCGACACAAATGGAATGTGTCACCAGGTTTTTGCGCTTCCATCTGAGAGCAGCATAATGTAGAGATAGAGACCCTGATTCCAGCGATGTGTCACTTACGGAGTTGTTTTCTGGTCATTGTAATAAAATCAATGTTTTGTCTGCTGCAGATCTAGCAGTAAGGGTTCGGTTCCACTTACGTGCTGGCACGGACGAGTGCAATCCAATAAAACATAGGATTACTTTCACTCTAGTGCAAAACAATGGAGCAGTGTCTATCTGGAATTGATTTCTCAGGTCATAGCGGCATGCGGAATGGATCGCAGTATGCTGCGTTTATCAGCGAGTCTCGGCTCACACACCCCCATACAAGTCTATGGGAGCGTGTGAAACATCGCACTGCACTCGCATGTCAACCAACCACAGTGCGATATACGCAGAGACAGGCCGGGCAGGAGATGGGGATAAAGTGCTCCCTCCCTCTCCTCTGCAGCTGTCATTCGATCACAAGATCACATCACAGTCACATGATCCTTGGCCGAAGCTCGCAGCAGAGAGAGTCATTAGCATATCGCATTCAATACTTTTGCATCAGACGCTGTGCACAAGTGGAACTGTATCTTATACAGAGCTAATTAACATGCTGGACTACCCGGCAGCATGCCAAGTAGTCATCTAATGATAAAATCACTGATTAGTCAACAGTAGATTATTAAAACTACACTAAGCAGCCCATTAAGTGACACCACTGGAATCAGGGTCTCTGCCCCTACATTATTAGGTGACAAAAACCTGGTGATAGATTCCTTCTAAATGGGTTGTTTAAGACTGGAAAAAACATGTCTTTGTTTCGGAAAATGAACCACCCCGGACCATGTGCCGAGCTGTAATACCAGACTAACCCATGGTCGGGGGTGGTGCTGTCTCAGGAAGTAAATGACCATGTGTTTCCAATCCTGGACAGCCCCATTACTCATAACACAGTGAGGAAGCGCTGACAGTGGAGACACAGACCCCTAGGTAAGGCCAAATGATGACACCCTCTGAACAGAACCACTGCCGGAGGCCATGACATTATCCTGCAGGCTCCACCATCAGATAAAGCCTGGCCGCACCCACTGTGAGATAGCGATGTGAAAAAGACGAGAAGATAGTTTCATATTACAGCCACGCTGGGGTTAGGTTTCTCCATTCAGAGTTGACAATAACAAAGTTGACTTTCCACACATAAATCAAGGCATGAAGCGCTGTCGGCCATCACTGGAGGACATGTCACCTTTTATTTTCAATCATTCCTGATGTATATATGACTGGGAAGTAGATTGATTAACACCTCTCTGCCACTAATGAGCTCAGACCAACCCTAACCTTGTGAACAAGGCGTCTACGAGTCCTTCAATCAGTGGCCCAGAATGACGGGCTTCCCGAAACCACGACCGCGCCGGAGGCATCTGTGAAACAAAAGGCTAAAAACCGCAACAGTAGGAGCACTTATGTAACCATTTTATTGCTTTTGTAACTAAAGCTAAAGTCTAATTGGTTTTGTTTACAGCTTCTCCAGAGCTATGCCTCTCCATGGTAATGGACTCCACGTAGCGTGCACATTACACAGCTCTTCTCCAGAGCTATGCCTCTCCATGGTAATGGACTCCACGTAGCGTGCCCATTACACAGCTCTTCTCCAGAGCTATGCCTCTCCATGGTAATGGACTCCACGTAGCGTGCCCATTACACAGCTCTTCTCCAGAGCTATGCCTCTCCATGGTAATGGACTCCACGTAGCGTGCCCATTACACAGCTCTTCTCCAGAGCTATGCCTCTCCATGGTAATGGACTCCACGTAGCGTGCCCATTCCACAGCTCTTCTCCAGAGCTATGCCTCTCCATGGTAATGGACTCCACGTAGCGTGCCCATTCCACAGCTCTTCTCCAGAGCTATGCCTCTCCATGGTAATGGACTCCACGTAGCGTGCACATTACACAGCTCTTCTCCAGAGCTATGCCTCTCCATGGTAATGGACTCCACGTAGCGTGCCCATTCCACAGCTCTTCTCCAGAGCTATGCCTCTCCATGGTAATGGACTCCACGTAGAGTGCCCATTCCACAGCTCTTCTCCAGAGCTATGCCTCTCCATGGTAATGGACTCCACATAGCGTGCACATTACACAGCTCTTCTCCAGAGCTATGCCTCTCCATGGTAATGGACTCCACGTAGCGTGCCCATTACACAGCTCTTCTCCAGAGCTATGCCTCTCCATGGTAATGGACTCCACGTAGCGTGCACATTACACAGCTCCTCTCCAGAGCTATGCCTCTCCATGGTAATGGACTCCACGTAGCGTGCACATTACACAGCTCTTCTCCAGAGCTATGCCTCTCCATGGTAATGGACTCCACGTAGCGTGCCCATTCCACAGCTCTTCTCCAGAGCTATGCCTCTCCATGGTAATGGACTCCACGTAGCGTGCCCATTACACAGCTCTTCTCCAGAGCTATGCCTCTCCATGGTAATGGACTCCACGTAGCGTGCCCATTCCACAGCTCTTCTCCAGAGCTATGCCTCTCCATGGTAATGGACACCACGTAGCGTGCCCATTCCACAGCTCTTCTCCAGAGCTATGCCTCTCCATGGTAATGGACTCCACGTAGCGTGCCCATTCCACAGCTCTTCTCCAGAGCTATGCCTCTCCATGGTAATGGACTCCACGTAGCGTGCCCATTCCACAGCTCTTCTCCAGAGCTATGCCTCTCCATGGTAATGGACACCACGTAGCGTGCCCATTCCACAGCTCCTCTCCAGAGCTATGCCTCTCCATGGTAATGGACTCCACGTAGCGTGCCCATTACACAGCTCCTCTCCAGAGCTATGCCTCTCCATGGTAATGGACTCCACGTAGCGTGCCCATTACACAGCTCCTCTCCAGAGCTATGCCTCTCCATGGTAATGGACTCCACGTAGCGTGCACATTACACAGCTCTTCTCCAGAGCTATGCCTCTCCATGGTAATGGACTCCACGTAGCGTGCCCATTACACAGCTCTTCTCCAGAGCTATGCCTCTCCATGGTAATGGACACCACGTAGCGTGCCCATTCCACAGCTCTTCTCCAGAGCTATGCCTCTCCATGGTAATGGACTCCACGTAGCGTGCCCATTCCACAGCTCTTCTCCAGAGCTATGCCTCTCCATGGTAATGGACTCCACGTAGCGTGCCCATTACACAGCTCTTCTCCAGAGCTATGCCTCTCCATGGTAATGGACTCCACGTAGCGTGCCCATTACACAGCTCTTCTCCAGAGCTATGCCTCTCCATGGTAATGGACTCCACGTAGCGTGCCCATTACACAGCTCTTCTCCAGAGCTATGCCTCTCCATGGTAATGGACTCCACGTAGCGTGCCCATTACACAGCTCTTCTCCAGAGCTATGCCTCTCCATGGTAATGGACTCCACGTAGCGTGCCCATTACACAGCTCTTCTCCAGAGCTATGCCTCTCCATGGTAATGGACTCCACGTAGCGTGCCCATTACACAGCTCTTCTCCAGAGCTATGCCTCTCCATGGTAATGGACTCCACGTAGCGTGCCCATTACACAGCTCTTCTCCAGAGCTATGCCTCTCCATGGTAATGGACTCCACGTAGCGTGCCCATTACACAGCTCTTCTCCAGAGCTATGCCTCTCCATGGTAATGGACTCCACGTAGCGTGCCCATTACACAGCTCTTCTCCAGAGCTATGCCTCTCCATGGTAATGGACTCCACGTAGCGTGCCCATTACACAGCTCTTCTCCAGAGCTATGCCTCTCCATGGTAATGGACTCCACGTAGCGTGCCCATTACACAGCTCTTCTCCAAAGCTATGCCTCTCCATGGTAATGGACTCCACGTAGCGTGCCCATTACACAGCTCTTCTCCAGAGCTATGCCTCTCCATGGTAATGGACTCCACGTAGCGTGCCCATTACACAGCTCTTCTCCAGAGCTATGCCTCTCCATGGTAATGGACTCCACGTAGCGTGCCCATTACACAGCTCTTCTCCAGAGCTATGCCTCTCCATGGTAATGGACTCCACGTAGCGTGCCCATTACACAGCTCTTCTCCAGAGCTATGCCTCTCCATGGTAATGGACTCCACGTAGCGTGCCCATTACACAGCTCTTCTCCAGAGCTATGCCTCTCCATGGTAATGGACTCCACGTAGCGTGCCCATTACACAGCTCTTCTCCAGAGCTATGCCTCTCCATGGTAATGGACTCCACGTAGCGTGCCCATTACACAGCTATTCTCCAGAGCTATGCCTCTCCATGGTAATGGACTCCACGTAGCGTGCACATTACACAGCTCTTCTCCAGAGCTATGCCTCTCCATGGTAATGGACTCCACGTAGCGTGCCCATTACACAGCTCCTCTCCAGAGCTATGCCTCTCCATGGTAATGGACTCCACGTAGCGTGCCCATTACACAGCTCCTCTCCAGAGCTATGCCTCTCCATGGTAATGGACTCCACGTAGCGTGCCCATTACACAGCTCTTCTCCAGAGCTATGCCTCTCCATGGTAATGGACTCCACGTAGCGTGCACATTACACAGCTCCTCTCCAGAGCTATGCCTCTCCATGGTAATGGACTCCACGTAGCGTGCCCATTACACAGCTCTTCTCCAGAGCTATGCCTCTCCATGGTAATGGACTCCACATAGCGTGCCCATTACACAGCTCTTCTCCAGAGCTATGCCTCTCCATGGTAATGGACTCCACGTAGCGTGCACATTACACAGCTCTTCTCCAGAGCTATGCCTCTCCATGGTAATGGACACCACGTAGCGTGCACATTACACAGCTCTTCTCCAGAGCTATGCCTCTCCATGGTAATGGACTCCACGTAGCGTGCACATTACACAGCTCTTCTGCAGAGCTATGCCTCTCCATGGTAATGGACACCACGTAGCGTGCCCATTACACAGCTCTTCTCCAGAGCTATGCCTCTCCATGGTAATGGACTCCACGTAGCGTGCCCATTACACAGCTCCTCTCCAGAGCTATGCCTCTCCATGGTAATGGACTCCACGTAGCGTGCCCATTACACAGCTCCTCTCCAGAGCTATGCCTCTCCATGGTAATGGACTCCACGTAGCGTGCACACTACACAGCTCCTCTCCAGAGCTATGCCTCTCCATGGTAATGGACACCACGTAGCGTGCACACTACACAGCTCCTCTCCAGAGCTATGCCTCTCCATGGTAATGGACACCACGTAGCGTGCCCGTTACACAGCTCTTCTCCAGAGCTATGCCTCTCCATGGTAATGGACTCCACGTAGCGTGCCCATTACACAGCTCTTCTCCAGAGCTATGCCTCTCCATGGTAATGGACTCCACGTAGCGTGCCCATTACACAGCTCTTCTCCAGAGCTATGCCTCTCCATGGTAATGGACTCCACGTAGCGTGCCCATTACACAGCTCTTCTCCAGAGCTATGCCTCTCCATGGTAATGGACACCACGTAGCGTGCCCGTTACACAGCTCTTCTCCAGAGCTATGCCTCTCCATGGTAATGGACTCCACGTAGCGTGCCCGTTACACAGCTCTTCTCCAGAGCTATGCCTCTCCATGGTAATGGACACCACGTAGCGTGCCCGTTACACAGCTCTTCTCCAGAGCTATGCCTCTCCATGGTAATGGACACCACGTAGCGTGCCCGTTACACAGCTCTTCTCCAGAGCTATGCCTCTCCATGGTAATGGACTCCACGTAGCGTGCCCGTTACACAGCTCTTCTCCAGAGCTATGCCTCTCCATGGTAATGGACTCCACGTAGCGTGCACATTACACAGCTCTTCTGCAGAGCCATGCGTCCTCATGGTAGTGGAATCCACATAGTGCGCACATAAGAATTTTTATACTTGCCTGTCTCTGGCGCTGCTGTCCCTGTCTCTATTACTTCTGGGCCCAGCATATTCCCTTCACTCAGCACGGACCCGGAAGTAGCAGCAGCGCCAGAGACAGGTAAGTATAGCAGCTCATGCTGTCCGGGTGCTATCCAGATGTCACAAGGATAGCACAGGTACACATACACACTTATGCACCTTCACCACGAAACGTGCAAAACGTTCGTGTTTTGAATAGATGTGTGAAGGAGGCCTAAGGCTATGTGTCCACGAGAGAATGTTGCTGCGGATTTTTCTGCATCAAAATCCGCACCTTTTCAAAAGGTGCGGATTTACCGCGGATTTTTTTTTTTTTCATAATTTTAAGCCAAAATCCGGATCAAAATCCGCTGCGGAAAAATCCGCAGCATGGGCACAGCATTTCCAAAATGCCATAGAAATGGCTGGGAAGTGCCTGAGCTGCAGATTTTCGTTAAATCCGAGGCAAAATCCGCGCATTTTCCACAGCGTGGACACATAGCCTTAGGCTGTGTGTACACGCCACATTATTTCATTAATTTTTTCTTGCAAATTTTAAATACCGCAATGAAAAACACATCCCAGCAAAGTCTATGAGAATCCTGAAGTGCTGTGCACATGTTGCAGATTTTGTTGCAGAAAAACCTGCAATCAATTGACAAGTCAAATGTTTGTGTTTTCCTTATCTAAAAACGCACAAAAAAAAAACCTGAAGTCTTCCTCTGCAGCATTTTTTCTGCCAAAAGTTGCAGTTTTTGGTGCAGAAAATCTGCAATGTGGGACCATGCCCTTAAGCAGACAAGAGCGTAGTCTACCGCACCATGGCGTTTTCCTAAAAAGACTGAGTGATCCCTCTAGTAATATAAAATAAAAAAATAAAAAAAAAAAAATTCAGCAACTTTCCAGTATTAACAGTTTGGGGACTCACAGCTACATGAGGAGTTAGTTACGTACATCATGCCTCACTATGTAATGATGAGCCAGGGGAGCCTCCGGCCTTGTAGTCGTGGCTGTAGTTTTCAGGCTTGTCCCTGGACTCACCACTACCTCAAGGTCGGGAGCTGACTTGGTGGGGCAGAGTGTGATGGTGCATTCGCCGGACGGTGTACAAACGATCTTCAGGCAAAGGGTCGTGGTAACAAAAGACATCCTTTATTGTACACAATAATCCGGCAACAGACTCAGGCACTTTCGGTGGAGTTGGGGGCAGCCTGCCCTAACGCACCCTCTGGTGGGGATATGCCCGGGGTACTCCACTTCGCCGGGCTCCCACTCTTCGGTTACAAGCACACCGGACCCACACCAGTTGCTGCACACCCTGAGGTTTCGTTCCACTCCTTTCTCTCCGGCACCCCCTGTTGGTCCCGCTCACACACTCTGCCCCTTGATGTTCTCACCCTTCCGTCCCGGATCCAACTAACTCACACACACCTAACCCTTCCCCTGTATCAGCCGGCTCCTCCTTCCCCGGTGGCAACAGCCGTTCCACCCGGCCACTAGGGGGTTTCAAACAAATGACATTTACAATGAACACACTTTTATTAATAGCATTTCCGGGCTAACTATGTTGGTCTTGGTAGGGGGTAGGCTCACCCACTACAACTACACAGAGAGCCGGATTGTCATTTCTCAATTCTTTAGCTCCTGGATGAATTTTGTACTTCTTTAGTGTCGCAGTTTTTGGGGTTTTGTTTTCGGAGGACAGGAGGTTCCTTCTCTGTCGCTGATCTACCAGGGCATTTAGAGTTTGATCCTTGTGTCACCAGTAGCAAATGTGTTACCAAGTCAATAATAGACAATTTCTGGATTGTCTGAACTGTTCTTTCCAGGAGCCACAACAAACAGAACAAGAAACATTTGTTGTGAACTTTTCCTGGAGATCTGGAATCTTCCTAATGAAGCACTTTGTTACAAATCTACCTAAGCAGAAAGTTCATCAATAACCAGAACAGCACATGCCAGAAATGCTCAGATGGAGACACCTTGTGAACCTGTGCCTGAATACACACGTGCACTCCGTACGACTCGCTGGGCCATTTGTTCACATGTCGCTCAAACATGAGCACTCAAGGAGGGTTACCATCAAGTCAAAAGGGTATGACGACTCCAGATATGAAATCCTATCAGTGCCAAAAAGATGTGGAACGCACACAAAAAAGGAAAATTATATATATTATTGTTAATGTTTTGGGGGTTTTTTCATTCGCATTGCTTTATAAGAAACAAAGCAAAAAACACAGAATTGAGACAATGCAGATTTAGGCTATGTGCACATGTTGAGTATTTGGTGCAGAAATGTTCTGCACCAAACCTGCACCTTCTGGCAGAAAAAAAAACATTAAAAATGTTTGTTTTTTTAAATGAAGTCAATGTGTGGAAGGACTAAAAAATGCAGGCAAAAATACACCAAGTATTGACATGCTACAGATTATTTTTTGTACCACAAATCTGCACGGAAAAAGCAACACGTGCACACTTCAGTATTTTCATTGACTTTGCTGGCATAAGGATAAGCATGCAGATTTGTGACAATACGACGCCCAACAAAAATATAAATATGCATTAAAAAAAATGCAGTGTGCACATGGCCTTAAACAACATAGGAAAAAAAAATGTGCATGAGATTTCTGAAAAAACGCTGCTTTTGCTGATACAGTACGGGTATTTTGCCATATTGCAGACTTGTCTGCAGATTTTCTGCACCTAAAACTGATCTCATGGCAGAAAAAGCACTGTGAAAAAACGAGCGTTTTTTGCCACGATGTTTTTTTGATGTTTTTTTTAATGCACTGTGATAGGGAAAAATGCAGAAACAATTGACATGTCAATTGTTTGGTGCAGTTTTTTTTCTGCTCACAACGTGTGCACAAAACCTAAAGAGCAGCTTTAAATGTTCATAAAAAAAAAAACAAAAAAAAAAAAAACAACACACGTGACCATGTGAACACGTACTTGCAGTGTAAGGCTATGAAGTTCAGTCTTACAAAAACTACCAGAGAGAAAAAAAAAATAAATAACCAAGCAAGATCTGGATCTATGAAGCTATGTGGTTGAATGGACTTGAATGAAACCTCTGGTCACACCTGATGAGGTCACTGACAAACTGTCCTTGTGAATCTGGTGAGGCCCGCCATATTGGAGTCTTTACTTTGCAGAACACCAGCCGTAATGAACCTGATCCTATGTGTTTTGAACAGTCTTGTAGAAGGAACCACGTAGAGCCGCATCCTACAACCGCCATGCGCTTCCACCGAAAATTTTACTCCCGTAGACGTACGTTTTTATGTACTTGAGGGAAAGGGAATTCCACCAAGCTATAAAAACGCTGAAAGTCAACTTTATTATGCGACTTTAAGGCTATGTGCCCACGCTGCGGATTTACCGCGGATTTTGCCGCGGATTTCCCGAAAATCTGCAGCAGCGGCACTTCCAAGCCATTTCAATGGCATTTTGGAAATGCTGTGTCCATGCTGCGGATTTTTCTGCTGCGGATTTGCCGCGGATTTTGAAATCTGCAGCATGTCAATTGTTTGGTGCAGATTTGGTCCGGATTTTTGGTTTTGAATGGGGGGGAAAAAAAAAAAAAAAAAATGAAATCCGCATCAAAACCGCGGGTGCGGATTTGCCGCGAAAGTCGCGGATTTTCAGGCAGAAAAATCCGCAAGCACATTCTACCGTGGACACATAGCCTAAAACTACAAAAAAAAAAAAAAAAAAAAAAAAAAAAAAAAAGAAGATGCAACATTTCAGAGTGATTTACTCTAGACAATTGGAGCAAACGCCTTGATGTGTCACCCACAAATATTTGGGCTGGAACCGGAATAAATGGGTGAGAAACAATTTAGCCTTGATCGACCCCTTTATTGGTTTTACAAGGAGCCACAAACATGCTAATTATAGTGTAAGAAGTCACATTTCACACGGTCCCACACTACAGCAACGCTCGATAAAAAGGGGAAAATGGAATCAAGTCTCAAAGGTCAGATCTGAATAAAAATATGAAGCCACTGACAGAAAAAAAAACAAAAAAACAACTTACTACAGAAGTTTCACATCCGTAAGAAATGGACCATTTTCTCCCCAGAGTCATCATCCTAGTGGCATCTTTTTTTTCCCCATCTCCCTGAAAAGATTGGTTTGATCCCAAGTCAATACAAAGACTCCTAGAAGATTATATTTTAATTCAAGTAAGTCAAATTTATCACCAAGCAGCTCAGCCACACAGAAGCTTTCCGATTTACGTCCATATTTTACAGATCCCCATTGACTTCCATGGCCAAGACCTGCTAACTCTGATCAGAAAAGGATGCCTAGGATTCTCATCGATTTCACACTACCGAGCCGTCATTTTCACAGATACATGTCTACATCCATAGAAATCAATAGGTCCATGTGCTGGCAAATAAATAAAAATGCAGGACACCCCAACTACACTTCACATGGACGTTTTATTGTAGCAAAAGGATGATAGAAAAATAAGTGTGGGGCCCAGATGTTATATCAAAGTATGAGAAAATAGTAAATGAGCTAATACGTTAGTAAAATTTAGTATTATACATTTATTTTAAAAAATTATATATATATATATATATATATATATATATATATATATATATATATATATATATATATATATATATATATATATATATATATATATATATATATACACATATATATATATATATACACACACATACACACATACATATACACACATACATATACATACATATTTTAATATATTATATTTATATATATATAAATATAATTTTTTTTTTAAAATTTGTGAAACCCTAAATCACTAAAGTATTTTAAAATTGTAAAAAAAAAAAATCCCATTTACTCTCATCAGATTTTGGATCCAGGCCCCTGCAGGCTCGGTCTCCTAATCGAAGCGTTGAGGTCGCATTTGGCACCAGTCACTCCAACTCCCCCAAAATTAGAAGCCGTAAAAATGCGATCGGCCTCAAACGTTTGCAGGGAGCGAGACAGTCAGGGAGACATTTGCCTCCTGAAGCCGATGACAAGTTATTTGCTTTTGTTTGATATTTGACTAAAATTGATTTGCTGGTGTTCTATTCAAAAGGGGAGCTGCAGCAGCCGGGGCAGCATGTACATGTGAGGCACTCCGGCCCAGCTCACTTTGTGAGGCATAAATCACGTCTCGGGAGGGCTTGAGGCGCTGCCTTGTTTGGAAATGCTCACCGAGCAACAAAGTTTCTCCAAACAAATGTTACAAAGGCCAAAGGGCAGGGAAGGTAATTATTGTGAGGAAATCTCTCACTAAGCCATGGAGTACAGAGGAGATGTGATTGTGATGGGGGTTAGGAAGGTAAACGCTGCTTGCGAAGGAGAACTTTTTGCCTTTACAATTTTCATCTAAAAAATGGGACCCATCATGTATTAAAACAGACTCAGAATGGCATTAGTCTATAGCAGCCAATCAGAACTCAGCTTACAACTCACAGAATGCACCAGAAAGATGACACATTGACTCTGATTGGTTGAAATGGGTGACCAGTTACCACAGGCGGTGGCTTAGTGGTTATTTCCATTGTCAGATTCTGCTAGGGGCCTGGGTTCGAATCTGATCAAAGGGCGACATCATGGTATCTGGAGGATATCCTCAAATTTGAGTGCGTTTCCTCTGAGAACTTTAGTTCCTCACAAACTTCAAAAATATAATAGGGTAATACAGATTTAATCTGTACCCCAGGGGACCGGCAGAGTTGTGTGATGACAATCTCTGTACAGCGCTGCACAATAAGTTAGGACTATATAAGGCCCTGTGCGCACTTACCGTTTTTTTCCCGCGGATTTCCTGCGGTTTTGCTGCATGTTTCGCTGCAGAAAATGTTCATAACATCTCTGCAGTGATTCACCAGCAAATCCTATGGGAAAAAAAATCCTGTGCGCACTATGCGGAATTTGACAGCTGCATGCTTTGCTGCGGGAATCCCGCAGCAAAAACAATTGCATGTCACTTCTTTTCCGCACGTCGCTGCGGGATTTCACTCCATAGACTGCAATGTAATCGTGAAATCCGGCAGGGAATAACGCAGGCAGTAAATTCTGTGCAGTTCACTGCGTTTTCCTGCGTTATTCCCTCCGGTATTTTGCAGTTTACCTGCGGTAATTTACATCGCTGCCTGCGGTTTGCAGGGAAATGATGTCATTATGCCTGGAAGAGGAAGCGGAGCAGAGTAAACACACACAGATCACAGACACAGACAGACATCGCACTCACACACAGACATATAGAATACACATAGAAAGCAAACGGAAATTTAGAAAAAAAAAAAAAAAAAAAAAAAAACACAACACGTGGGCTCCGCCGTATTTTTACCTTCCAGCCAAGGTAAGCACACAGCGGCGGCCCGGTATTCTCATGCTTGGGAGGGCGAGAGGCAGGGTTAATGTCTCCCACCTCCCTCCCCCCTCCCGCAGCCGAGAATATTAGCCGCAGCTGCCCCGGGACTGTCACATGCATTATGCGGCAGTACCAGAGTGTCCCCGGCTCTCCTTGTTGCCGTGATGCGGTGGCAATCAAGGGAATGTAAGGAGTTAATGGCGGCGGATCGCCGAGACCAAGTCCAGGCTTGATCATGGCAGCGTCTATGTGACAGCTGACATGATCAACCCGTAAGTAAAGTGAAAAAACACATACACCATAAAATCCTTTATTTTAAATAAAACACAAAAAAGCTCCTGGTTCACCATTTTATTAACCCCCCCCCCCCCGAAACACACCGCTCCGGCGTAATCCACATCCAGCGATGCTTGCATCCAGCCGCGACTGATACACAGCGCTGAATGCAGCCTCGCAGCGAGAAAGACTGCAGAGAGGTAATTACAGGGCATTTCCCACGGCCGGTAATGTGAACTCACTACCGACCGTGAGAAATGCAGCGTGTGCTCACAGGGACTCTATCTATTCTTCTGTCTATCTCAGAATGAAATTACTTTTTTTTTTTCCAATGTGCTTTATTATTGCATTGAATGCAATAAAGCACATGTACCAACCCGCATGCGGCAATACCGCAAACAATACTGCGGTAAAACCGGTTTTCGGGTGCGGTTTGCCACCGTTTTTTACCGCGGGTGCGGTAATCTTTCAATGCCTGTGGAATTTTCTTGAGAAAATTCCATTTTCCAGTGTGAACAAAGCCTAAATGGGAAAAAAAATATATGAAAGCTGGTCAGTAAGGTGTAAGCGGAAATAAAAGGAAAAAAAACTGGGGTCATGCACGGATTTTGGTGACGTGACAAGAAAGGTCATAGTAAAATGACACTACAAAGCGTGTGTGCCCCTTCATAACAATGCCATGTCAGACTCCACTGTAACACCGATGCCAATGGCACCCAGTGCCTTGTAAGACCACGTGCACACCTTCAGAATGCTACCTCAGAATGCTACCCCAAAAACAGGAGTGAAACAATCAGAGGGAAAGTAGGCGGCCATGTTCCCACAATCAGCTTTTGTGGATTTTCTGCATCTTCTTAGCACCTTTATTTACTCGCATTTTTTTCAAATGTGCAGCGTTAAAAATGTGATAAAAGCTCACAGTGGGCATGTACCTTAATAGAAACACGTGCGCCACTCAGCGTTTTTCACCCACTCCTGGTTTTACCTACAAATATTGAGGTAAAATACTCAATGTGTGCACAAGGCCTGATGGGGGCCTCTGGGGTGTCCCACATAACAGGTGTGGAGCCATTCTTGCCCACAAAGCTTCTGGATGAACGTTCCTGACTGCACAAGGCCAATCGACATTAAGGCCATGTTCACACACTGCGTTTTTTACCTGCGTTTTTGCTGCAGAAATTTCTTGAGAAATTCTTGTAACCTTTCTGCAGACATTCCCCAGCAAAACTTATGGCAAAAAAAAATTACCTGTGCGCACATTGCGTTTTTTTTTTTTTTTAAGAAAATTCTTTCAGTAGATTTTCTTAAGAAAAAGAATGAGCATGTCACTTCTTTTCTGCAGCTAACTGCGTTATTTCACTCCATTGACTGTAATGTAATCATGAAATAGCGCAGGAATAATGCAGGTAGCAAGTGATGTGCATTATTCCCGCGTTATTTCGCGTTTTTGGGACATAGTGTACATCCCTGCCCTGCGTTTTGCAGGGAAGTGATGTTACTAGGACAGGAAGAGGAAGAAGGAGAAACAAAAAGTGTGTTCTCCGCTGTATTTTTACCTTCCAGCCAGGTAAACACACAGCGGTGGCCCGGTATTCTCCTGCAGCCCAGAATCTCAGCCGCAGCTGCCCCGGGACTGTCGCATCCATTATGCGACAGTCCCGGAGTGTCCCCGGTTCTTCCAGATGCCGTGATGTGGTGGCCATCCAGGTAATAAGGAGTTAACGGCAACCAATAGCTGCCGCTAAGTCCAAGATTAGTAATGGCAGTGTCTATAAACACGCCGTCACTAATCTGTAAGTGAAAGTAAAGAAACACACACACACACACACACACACACACACACACACACCCCCTTTATTTTGAAGAGACAAAAAGCCTTTCTTTCTCCAGTTTATTAACCCCTCCCAAACACACAGCTTCGACGTAATCCACAGCGATGTCCCGCGGCGCTTCCAGCCCTGCTCCAGCCGCGTGTGACAGTTCTCCACGCAGCCTCGGTCAGGGAGCGAGTACTGAATGCGGCTCCTGTGCGAGGTGCAGAGGTGACTCCAGGACATTTCTCACGGCCGGTGATGTGAATACATTACCGGCCACGAGAAGTGCAGTGTGTGGGGGGAAACATCATAAATAAAGCTGGAATATCTATCCCTCTATTGTCTGTCTATTATCTATCTTTCTATATCTATCTATTCTCCTAAATATCTATCTCTATCTATCCCTCTATTATTTATCTCTATCTATCTCTATCTATCCCTCTATTCTCTAACTATTGCCCTAAATATCTATTATCTATCTATATCTATCAATCCATCCATCCATCCATCCATCCATCCATCCATCTATCCATCTCTGTATTATCTATTTTTTTCTTTTTTCATTTCCAACATGCTTTATTGCTGTAAAAGCATTAAAAAACGCAGGGACCAGCCTGAAAAAAAAAAAAAAAAAAAAAAAAAAAAAAAAAGCACCAAAAACACACCTGCGTTATTGGTGCGTTTTTTTAACGCAGGTGCGCTAATCCTTCACTCAAGAAATTTCTTAAGAAAAATCATTTTTCTAGTGTGAACATAGCCTTAAGAATCCATCAGTGTAACTAAAATCTTGTTATAAATCTGCTGGCAGTGCATTCATGGAGACGGAGGAAGGTCACAATACACTCGGCCACAGCTTACGTGAAACATTAACAGGTTGTTGAACACATGGTGCCCAAAGCAAACAGCGGCCTAACCTGTGGCCACATGCTGCACTTCCCAAAGAATTACTCCATGTCTGACAATGTACTCGAGTACTGGACAATAGGAACAGCTCTAATGGGCCAAAATGCAAGACAAAATTGGTAAAGGGTGATAATATTGGTGACGTTTTCTGACCAGAAAACTTCAGTGTGTTCTGTTCGCTTTTTTCTTGGATTGCTGTACATTTGTTTTGTTTTCTATAGTGTCACTGATCCAGTCAGACTTCAGTTCTAAACTGGGTCGTTAGATGTCCGACATCCTCCTGTGCTCTGCCATTAAAGTCTATGGGGATCGATATACTATGACAGAAAACATATTAAAGACAGACTTTGCACTTAAAGGACGGCGGATACAAATTGCCCAAACTGTAGGCAGCACATATCAGTCACAGGCGGCATTATCTCAGCCAAGTATGGTTGACTAACGTCAGAGGTTTTAATTAATTTCATTTTATTTTAATAGCTGGCCAGGGACTGAGCCCCACTGTCGGATAGGCAGGTACACGGTGGTGTCCGCCGCCCACTACTCTTGACTGACAGGTCTCTGCCTATACTCACATGCAGGCAGAGAGCTGTCAATCGCGGTCAGCGGCTGGGGACCCGCCTGGCTGACTAGTCTACAGCGCAGTTCAGTCTCCGGCAGCTGTTAAAGTAATTTTTTCATGGTTAAGAGTCAGAAGTTTTTTTAAAAAAAAATAAGAAGAGTATTCAATATTAACTAGGATAACATCTAAGGAGGAAGGTTGGGCTGGCAAGGATCTCGGATGGTACTCACAGATGTGTGAATGTAGCCTTAAGTTAAGGCCCAGTCACACACAACGACTTACCAGCGATCCCGAAAACGATGCGACCTGATAGGGATCGCAGGTAAGTCGCTGGGAGGTCGCAGGTGAGATGTCACACAGTCAGATCTTACCACCGGTGCAGGAACAATACAGGGCGCAGTAGCGACCTGTATAACGATCTCAGCAGTCACTGTGACCCTGTCACACAGTGTCAAACACAGCGATGTGTCCTGCCCAGCAGGACATCGCCTTTGAAGAAAATGACCTGGACCATTCAGCAACGACTAGCGATCTCACAGCAGGGGCCTGATCGCTGGTAGGTGTCAAACATAAGATCGCTAACGGGATCGCTACTGCGTCACCAAAACGGTGACTCAGCTGCGATCTCGCTAGCGATCTCGTTATGTGTGACAGTACCTTTAGAAGGAGCACCATCTGATAACCAGATTCACCTTGCTGAGACTTCGGAGATCATATGGATAGCAAATACCGATAACAGTCATTTAAAAAAAAAAAAAAAAAAAAAAAAAAAAATCAAAATCACCCTTAATGTCTTCGTATATAGGAAGCTGCTAATGCAAACAAGCTGATTTATGTAGAGCCGAGTGCCAGGTGTACCAAAAATCCTTGGCACATTAAGCAGCCACTAAGAAAGCTTGCCTTCCCGTCCAGCCCCAAGCTCTGCCAGGATGAAGGGCAATGAAAAATCACATTTGCTTGCTTTGCAAATAAAACACGCACACGAATGCAAAGCCACTGATGGGTTCGTGCACACGCAAAGTATTTGGTACAGAAATTTCCGCAGCCCTTGAAAGAGAAATGCTGATTTTTCCCATGGAAGGAGAAAATACTCAACGTGTGCACAGACTCCAGGATTCTCATCGGTAAACGCTTGCAGTAGGTTTGTCTCAGATTTATTCTAAGACCCTTAGAAACCCACTTGAGAGTATGTTCCAACTGGGTGAATGTGTGTGTAATAATCAGCTGTGCATTACCAGGCTGACAATGAAACGTGTGATGTGCTGTGGAAACTGATGCAAACGTGGCATTTGGGAACCTAAGTGGCTGGAATTTTCAACCGTAAACACTTGTTATATCAAAATAGGGAGATATGGAAAAAACATTCATCACGCTGATGAACTCCAATTACAAAAATCAGGCTTCCTATATCTAAATGAAAGAGAGGAGCTGCCTGGAGCTCTACTTATTCTTTATGGGAGAGATGAAGACATCAGAATTCGGTGTGTGCCATTTGCCACACAAGGAAGATTTCCTTGCAGAAGTAATACAATAATATTCGTCAGTTTGGGGTGGAGCAGACAAGTGGAGGGGCCACAAAGGCAGTCAGGTTGATTCCCAAGAGTAGGCACTCTGAGTCAGGTCTACAATGGCTTTTACCCACGAGGTGCAGAGGTTACATCTCTTTGAACCTCCCTTCATGTCATGGATTACCTTGGAGTAACAGGCAATCCTTTTCAGACACAGCAACAAAGTAGTAATAGGTCTACAAAAACCAACCAAGGCGGCTTTAGACTAATGAAGGAGCATGTACCCGCCCTGGGCCACCCATGTATAAGGCTGCTTTCACACATCCGGTTTGAGCTGTGCGGCTCAATCCGGCTGTGAAGCCTATGCAACGGATGCGGTGAAAACACCGCATCCTTTGCATAAGTTTTTTACATGCGGCCCGTCCGGTTTTTGCCGCTTGCGGCATGCTACTGAGCATGCGCAGTGGCAAAAACCGCATGCGGCGGCCGGATGCGGTTTTTGCCGCATCGCGCCACATCCGGCATCCATAGGGATGCATTGGGGAAAGCGCCGCATCGGCCAGATGCGGTTTTTTTTGCCGGAGCAAAAAACGTGCCAGGGAACGTTTCATCCGGCCGCCGCATCGGCTAAATCTGCCGCATGCGGCAAAAACCGGACCGAACGCAAGCCCATGCGGCACAATGCGGCACTAATTAAAGTCTATGCAGGAAAAACGCAACCGGCAGCAAAAAAAAAACGGTTGCGGTTTTCCTGCAAAGTGCCGGATTGTGCCGCATTGCAAAAGCCGGATGTGTGAAAGCAGCCTAACAGAGCCCGGACAATCACTGATCAAAGCCCATCTCCACCTGTTATAGGCAACTTTAAGACTAAAAGCGGCAATTTTCCATGACAGAGCTGCTTACAAGATCCAACAATAGTTTACTACAGTTGGAAAGATTTACAATCAACCCGATCATCAGAGGTGATAAGTGACTATGAAAGGCCGGAATAGGAGCGCTGCTCACCACAGATCCTACCGAACAAGCCCCTCACTGATCAACTGTGGCCAAAGAGATCCCACCTACACGCTTCATCTGAGCACACCTCGGAGAAGTAGGTGTCTGGGCAGTCAGTGTGTCAGATGCTGTAGGGTAGAAAGCCACTAGAAGTGCAATGAATGCCGCCTAGTCTGTGCATGGAAACCACACGCCTCCTGTGCACCACTTTACCCAAAAAGGGGGACCAATTTTGGCTGTGTCTGGTATAAAATGCTCATTCCATTTCCAGTGATTTGAATGATCTTTAATATCCGACAGCCCATGGCCAGGACTGGTGCATTACACGTTACTTCTCTTGCTACCCAGCCATGCGAGGCCAGCCGCAGGAATTACAACTACAGGCCTGCTGCATTTCACAAGTCTGATCCCTTGAATGGGACAACAGGTTTCTTTAAGAAGAAAGCTTCTACTCCCAAGACATCATATTCTTGTCAAGATTGTTCCCATTTGCACAGTCTTCTCCTTCCAAAATTCAATCCAAGATCATCCCCATCCTTTGAGAGAACGGATGCCAAATGGACAGTCATAAACAGGACTAGTCACTTCCAATATAGCAAAAGGCAATAAGACAGCTCTTCCCATCCAGGGAGGGGGAAGGTAGAAAACCCATGAGGTGCTAAACACAAACTGTGCCAGACAGGTCTGTAACACTTGGGTGGCAGGTTTGCCTCCGGCACAGTAGAAGTTTGTGCCCCATCGCTTGTCTGCCCTCCTATACAGGCAGGTGATGCAAGAAGACTCATAGGCAGACAATTGTAAGTTTGTATCTCTGTGTGAGGCCAATTTATTCCTCATTACATTTCATAAACTCTATTTGTGTAGCTGGGGAGAACAGTAAAAAAAAAAAAAAAAATATTTCAGGCCCAATTCATTATTGCATTTTCTTCTGTTTTTGATGTACAACAAATTCACCTATTTCCACCTTAAGTCTATTAATGAGTGGGGGTTTTGCCACTGTGGATGAGGTTTATGCTTTCCACATTCTTTTACCCCAGTCAACATTTTGAAAAGTCAGAAAAGTTGCCACAAATTTACTCCAGTCCCCAAACAGGTGCCAGATTATCAAATATTCTGGATTATCTGACGTTCACAGAAAATAGCTGCAAACCACTTCTTTATCGTAGACTACTTTAAAGAAGCAAGGCTGAAATAGAACCTACACTTCATATATCCGTGTGATTGTTAGACAAGGCCATTAAGAACTTTATGGGGAACTAATCAGCCAAATCCAAAACCTGAACCACAGGCAGCGTATCTCGGACACTGGATGCATTATTTCAGCCGTGTTGGATTCCCTCTGGATGAAGGTTTCTCGGAGGACTAGTCCACAGCAGGTACCCGGAAGCAGCTTCTTTCCGCCCTCATTCTCTAGACTGACAGGTCTCCTCCTATACAAACAGGGAGAGACCCATCCGGAAGAGCAGTGTAAACAGAAGCCCACGGGGACCTGCCTCTAGTCATTCCAGATGCACAGACCCCCTACAATGTTTCAAAGTATAGTTTTCTTCGAAAAGCGGCAGAATTTTACAGTAAAACACACCCGACCGCAGCAAATGTCTGCTCGGACAGCATGAATCTGCTGTCAGGTGCCCTTTAACCCTTGCCTGGTACCATGAGGTTATTTGACACCATGCAGATTGGTACAACTATTGAATTTTTTTTCATCGTACCAGACAAGGATTAAAGGGAATCTGTCACCAAGTGTGTTACCTCATCTGAGAGCAGAGACCCTGATTCCAGTGATGTGTAACTTACTGAGCAGTTTTCTGTAATGTTGATAAAATCAATGTTTTCTAGCAGTTATACAGAGCTCATGAATATGCTGGACTACCTGGCAGCATGCCCAAGTAGTCATCTTATGATAAAAATCACTGATTAATCAGCAGTAGATTATCAAAGTTAAACTAAGCAGCTCAGCAAGTGACATCACTGGAATCAGGGCTTCTGCATTCGGATTAGGTGGCAGAAATCTGGTGACAGATTCCCTTTAATATAGCTGGGTTACCATTGCAGTGGGAGAGGAAACTGCTGCCATATTTGTTAACCTGCTTTTCATGAACTGATAACAAGCCCAATAGAAAACGTTGAAAACTGAGGATGAAAGACTTCTATATTCTAGTGAAATAGAAAAATGTATTTCTTGTACAATTCGTAGACCATAACTGAACAAGTGAGATGTGGAGCGTGATCCGGACAATCGCCTTCTTAGTAACCTAGAACTAAAAGACATAAAATCGCAATAAACAGAGAAGATGAAAGCCGGAGACTCCAGGTGAGCGCACGCTGATGTGAGCGAGCGGCTCCGGCCGTGCTCCCGACTTGTCGCTGCTTGCTTGTTTACCTTGAAATTCCTCTGCTACAATAGTGATCAACCAAAGTGGGAGAAATGGCCAAGCCGTACAGCGATTACTAGGACACAGCAATCACATACCGTCTCCCTGCACACGGCTTTTGTTGCAGAGGCTTTTTTAAAAATCCAGAAAATCCCTGATGGTAAAGCCATTGCCATTGTATATAAAGTGCTAGCAGGAGGAATCAATAAGCAGATCTCAAGAAAGAAAAACACAACACAAGCGGAGTTTCAGCCAAGACCACACACAGCAAGGTGAAGAATAAGATGTACAGAAGGAGCAGAATAAATACAAGGTTAGACCCGAGATGGCAGGAGGCAGGGTACAGGACCTGTGCCAAGGAGGCTTCACCTACACAGAAAAAGAAGACATTTCCAAACACACAACTGCTTAAATAGCAACTCCCTAATATACAGCCAACTTGGCAATACCAACATCACAGCCCTGGAGAGAGTGTAGGACTCGGACTATGATATAAAGGGCCAATATGAATAAGAAAACTTTAATAACGTTATACTATTGATTGATAGAAATTTTTAGAACTAATATAAATAATTTTCTATGAAAATAATAAATATATATTTTTTTAAAGATGGAGAGCGCATATTTGGGTGGACTCCGTAGCCCTATCTGCATATAATGAATAAGCAGAGACCGCAACTACAATGGGTGGACAGGTCCCCCGGGTCTGTACTGACGAGGACCAAACAGCCAGCTACACCAGGGTATATGCCCCACGCACACGCCGCAGTTTTTGATGCTTCTTTGGTGCAGTTTGTGGTGACCTTTTAGTCCTTCCCCAGCAAAGTCTATGAGTATTCAGATTGCTTATTTACTTGGCATATCAATTCTTTTGCATTTTTCACTTTTATTTTATTTATTTTTTTTAAACCAAACACATTGAAAAACAAATTATCAAAATAGCACTATAAAAAAAAAAAAAAAAAAAAAAGCATGCTTTTTTTTTAGCTAAAAGATGCGTTTTCTTCTGGTCACCACATAAAAATGCAGTGTGCGAACATAGCCAAGTCTGCTGCAAATACACAACACTGACTTGGAGAGAAAAAAAAAACAAAAAAAAACTAAATGTGAACATAGCCTTAAACTCCAGACTTCGACTTAATTGACTTAGGCCAGTTTCACACATCCTTCTTTTTGCCGGTTTCGCGGATCCGGCGCGCTCCCATACAGTGAATACAGTACAATGACAGCGCAACAAGCGCCAGTCACGTGCTGTCATGTGACCGGCGCATGTGACCCGGAAGTTACAGCACTGTCATTGTACTGTATTCACTGTATGGGAGCGCGCCGGATCCGCGAAACCGGCAAAAAGAAGGATGTGTGAAACTGGCCTTAATGAGAACTAGTAAATCCCAGATATTACAGGAAAATCAGCTCTATGACCTTGGCGGTCCACTGGTGGCTTATGTTCGATTGTAGATTGGAATCCCGGGGGTAAAAACTGAGTATTTTGGAGATTAGAGCCACTGCTTAGGCTATGTGCGCACAGTGCGTTTTTCGCGGCGTTTTTGGCCTCAAAACTGCAGGACTTTGCTTCCCCAGCAAAGTCTATGAGTTTTCATTTTTGCTGTCCGCACACATCTGTTTTTTTTACCTGCGTTTTTGAGTTAAAAAAAGATGAACATGTCAGTTCTTTCCTGCGTTTTTCTGCGTTTTCCCCCCATGCAATGCATTGGAAAAACGCAGCAAAACGCAGAGATCAAAAACGCAGCAAAACGCAGCCAAAAACGCATGCGTTTTTTGATGCGTTTTTTCGACGCAGGTGCGTTTTTAGCGGCCAAAAACGCACAAAAACGCAGCGTCAAAAAGACGCAGTGTGCGAACCTAGCCTTAAAGTGCACACTACTAAAGACTCCATGGGGCTGTGACTTCTTGCTCGGGAGATATAGCATTTCCATTCTCCACTCAGTCAATGACTGCACAGCTACATACAGGGGATCAATTCATCTGCACGAGGATTCCTGGCACCAAGTTTTGGACTCTAATCAAATATCGTCTCGGAGGCGTCATATTATGGTCAAATCAATCACACATTATACCAGATCTATGGTGCCGATGCAGTTTGTAGCCATTAAATCCCATATAAGCCCAGCCAATAATACCGCCAGATGCCTTTCCACCCAATTATCGATTTAAATGGCACAGTCTTTTGTGCAGCTAAATCCATAGCTTCATGAAAAGATAGTCATGCAAGTTACGTTTCCATTTAATAAAGTCTCCACTTGCATTACTGGGCTGCATAGACCCATAGAAATGGAAAGAGGAAAAACTACAAGGTAATTAAGCGAGCTGTTAGTAATGGAAAGCAAAGGGGGAAAGAGGAAAAGAAAAGAAAAATCACCATCTTGCCAAACTGTTGACCTGTATCGCATCTGGAGTAAGGAACAAAACTCATATTGAATTAATTTATAGCCAGGGCAGGGTATAAGACTTCTGACCAGAAGAATGCAGACTCTGCAATATCATTGGGGAAAGATACTGCCTGTATTGTGCCATATAGTGCAGATAACAGCAATAAAGTATTCCTCACCCAAGGTCAGTGCCGCACTCTTAAGGTGGTGTCACACACAGCGACAACGACGTCGCTGCTACGTCACCATTTTCTGTGACGTAGCAGCTACGTCCCGTCGCTGTCGCTGTGTGTGACATCCAGCAACAACCTGGCCCCTGCTGTGAGGTCGCCGCTCGTTGCTGAATGTCCAGCTTCATTTTTTGGTCGTTGCTCTCCTGCTGTGACGCACACATCGCTGTGTGTGACAGCGAGAGAGTGACGAAATGAAGCGAGCAGGGAGCAGGAGCCGGCACTGGCAGCTGTGGTAAGCTGTAACCAGGGTAAACATCGGGTAACCAAGGGAAGACCTTTCCCTGGTTACCCGATATTTACCTTCGTTACCAGCATCCGCCGCTCTCGCTGTCAGTGACGGCTCCTGCTCTCTGCACATGTAGCTGCAGTACACATCAGGTAATTAACCCAATGTGTACTGTAGCTAGGAGTGCAGGGAGCCAGCGCTAAGCGGTGTGCGCGGCTCCCTGCACATGTAGCAGAGCGACGCGTGTATGATCGCTGCTGCTTCTGCTGTGTTTCACAGCTAAGCAGCGATCATAACAGCGACTTACAGAAAAATGGTGACGTAACAGCGACGTCAATGACGCTATGTGTGAACCCAGCTTTACACTTCTACAAAGGCCACATTCACTTATTTTAACTGATAAGACATGGACACATTATAGCCTATAGAGTTAAGGCCCAGTCACACACAACGACTTACCAGCGATCCCGAAAACGATGCGACCTGATAGGGATCGCAGGTAAGTCGCTGGGAGGTCGCAGGTGAGATGTCACACAGTCAGATCTTACCAGCGATGCAGGAACAATACAGGGCGCAGTAGCGACCTGTATAACGATCTCAGCAGTCACTGTGACCCTGTCACACAGTGTCAAACACAGCGATGTGTCCTGCCCAGCAGGACATCGCCTTTGAAGAAAATGGCCTGGACCATTCAGCAACGACTAGAGATCTCACAGCAGGGGCCTGATCGCTGGTAAGTGTCACACATAACAAGATCGCTAATGGGATCACTACTGCGTCACAGAAACCGTGACTCAGCGGCGATCTCGCTAGCGATCTCGTTATGTGTGACAGTACCTTTATTCATAACAAGAGTTCCCAAATATAGGTAGAAATCAGTCTGGACTGATAGAGACAAAAGTATGAATGGATCAGGGATGTGACTGTGCAGCACAGGAACCTATGAGCTCAGCCTAATGAGAAGTGTGCACAATGTATCAGGTGGATCCACTTCATAATCCACCTGAAAAAACACTGAAAACGAAAAAATGACTACTTGCAATAACTTGCTATTCTTATGATCAGTCTTCTAAACACTTCAAATTTCCAAGAACGCCAGGCGATTAAAAGAAGAGATCCTGAATCCACCAATGTATCACTTAAATTACTTGGTGCAGCGGTTCTGACAATCAGTTGTTCATTTATCCATGTATCAGAGCTGAGAGCTGTCACCGCCCACATCAGGCCCTGTATATACAAAGTCTATAGACAGAGCGCTGCTAATCACAGCATGGCATGTGTCAGACTACCCAATGAGGCAGTGTAGTCCAGTAATGATAAGATCCTGGTGCTAAAACAACATGGACCTTGATAAGAGTGGCAACACTGGAATCTGTGTTTTAACTCCTACAGCATTCTGCCATCACATTACATGCTGTCAGATTTCTTTTAACTGCCCACCACAACACATGAGGTTGACAAACCCCTCCAGATGTGGTCAATCTTAGTGAGAAAAATGGATTGTAAATACTAAAATTACCAAACCCGACCCTTATCATACAGATGATGCATTGGCTGTTATATTTGTGATATTAGATAGCTGCCAATAATTCATACAATGTGTATGACTGCCTGAAGGTTGAGGTCAATAATGGACAAAAAAGTCAGAAAAGTCCAAGGGTGGCCTCTGCCAAAATCAATGGCTGGCCAGTCGCCCTTCTGCATGGCCTGAAGGAAGATTTATCAGATCTAAAAAGCAGACTATTGTGGCAGTCTGACGAGGACAGGTTCGGGGAGTCAGGGGGGCACAAGCAGATGATGTGAGCGGTAAATACATGGTCTGTTGTCACAAAGAAAGGAGATAGATTTATGGCCTCCCATAATACAGCAGGTCCTCATTCAGCCAGCAGGTTATGCAGGTTTATTTAGAATTGTGTCTAATATCCCCTTTAGGTGGGGTGTACAGATTAGAGAAGCTACTACATATAGATACATATTTATACAAGGATATAAAAGACCTGGGAAAAATCTTCAGGTGAAGGCTTGGCATTTGCTGTGACCCGAGGTCTCAGAGCCCAGTTATCTTACAGTGCAGTCTTCATATCATGCCACCATGCTGACAGTGAGTGCCAACATCCGAAACACCATCAGCGAGTGTACATTACAGATACAAGCGGAAGCTTAAGGCTATGTGCCCACGCTGCGGATTTACTGCGGATTTTGCCGCGGATTTGCCGCGGATTTCCCAAAAATCTGCAGCAGCAGCACTTCCAAGCCATTTCAATGGCATTTTGGAAATGCTGTGTCCATGCTGCGGATTTTTCCGCGGCGGATTTTGATCCGGAGAAATCTGCAGCATGTCAATTATTCTTGCGGATTTTGGTGCGGATTTTGGGTATAGAATGGGGAAAAAAAAAAAATCCGCGGCAAAAAAAAAGGTGCGGATTTGCCGCGAAAGTCGCGGATTTTCATGCAGAAAAATCCGCAGCAACATTCTACCGTGGACACATAGCCTTATAGGAGCACATTCACCATATGTAAGGAGGTGACCCACCCAGGCCACAGAAGAACCTCAAGAAAGTGTCCGCCGCAAATTGACTGTCAATGTTCCTCCACAGACTCCTGAGGGTCAACAATTACCAGAACCTCAGTCAGCCAAACAGACAGCCACAAGCTGGAGGGTCCACCCACGGGCCTACAGCCGGCCATACACTAGTCCAGTCCAATAGAGCACACTACTTCATACCATTGTACACAAGAATAAACTGCATGACATGTGGTCTTACAATTATGCCCATTAGTGAAGTATCCTAAAGCCTAAAAAGTAGGATGCACCACAGCCTATTGTCAGAGGCATTGGATATCCTCCCAACGTATACACCTTGCACTGGTTTCACACAGACTTTTTGGTTTGCTGCAAAAAGCATAAAAAAGACGAACCAGCACTTCCAAAGATTGATGATAGTGTGAATAGGTGCAAGCTGTCGTGACTATGCGATGTGCAAACCAGAGAAGACAGCAGCCTCTGAATGGCCACGATTTCTACAACATTAAATACGTGAAATGAAAACTGCATTACAGCTATACAGAATAGAACTATAAAATTACAGTACTACATGCACAAATGGGCCAATCCATAAGGGCCCAACAGCCACGTCAAGGTGAACCTTTATCTGGATGGACCTCACCATGTGCCTCTCCTGGGCATACCTGCAATCACTATTTTTATGCATAAATCAATAATCCATTACAATGAACAGGTTTTTCACATGTCCTTCTTTGGGGGAAGGAGGCGACAGGTTGTCTGCAGGATAAGGAACAGAAAAAAAAAAAAAAAGGGAAAGATGGACAGGCGGACAGGCTTTACTCTGATCTGCACTGTGGATCAAACTTACCAATGCAAGTCAGTGGCACCAAGCGAAAAAGAAATGGTAACATTTACATGGATTTCTAAAGGGCAAACTGTCGAGTGTGTGTGTTTATAGTAATGAACAACACAAACTGCGCTGGGGTCCTGGATTCAAAGCTCACCAAGGAGGTGTCCTCCCACTCTCCATAGACATACTGATCGGGACCTTAGATTGTGGGCCACAATGGGGACAGTGATTATCATGTCTGTAAAGCGCTGTGGAATCAATGGCGCTATATAAGTGAATATATATTATTATTCTACTACTAGTAAACTGACAAACTATACACGACAGAGAAGACTAAAAGATATACAGTAACCAACACCAGGAGGTAAAATAAGAAACTAAGTGTCATCGGTGCATCTCCGTGATGTAACTACAACACAAGACCTCGGACTCTAAGGCTATGTGCACTTTCGTTTTTGCTGCATTTTTTTCTGCAGCCAAAACAGCTGCTTCCGAAAAGTAGGTTTTGCTACCTTTGTGGTGTGTTAATTGTCCACCGTTATATTTAAATAAAGTTAGTTTCAGTCATCACAAAAGCAACAAAAACCCAGCAGACGAGTGTTTGCCATCACATTGCTTTCAATGGTGGAAAAACGCTGAAGAACTGACCTGCTGCTTCTTTCAAAATAAATGTAAAATTTAAAAAAAAAAAAAAAAAAAAAAATTGTGCATGACATCTAAAGTCTTATAACCTTTGCTGGTACTGCATAAAACAGCGCAGCAATAATGCAATAAAAACGCAACGTGTGAACACAGCCTAACCAGCTAAACGAGGCAGATGACGTTCCGGCTTCATCCTCACAATTCTGCATGTACCAACCAATGTATGACATTCTAGCAGCCCCTAACCAATGCCAGAGGGGTCATTACTGATCATGATCTAGAAATGTCCTCACTAGTGGCCATTGGCTCCTGACACTGTCTTCCGTCTACAGGAGTCTGTCTGTCGGGGGTCTGCAGGACGTGCTGAAGTAGCCGCCTGCACAGCATCTGGGTGGGCGCAGGATCACTGGGGGAACGGCAGAAAGCCCATCAGTGCTGTGGAGAAAGCCTGGTCCTGGCTCAGTCTCTGCAGCCTCCTTCCTACATATGACCCCCCAGATCTAACATTACCATGGTGTCACCCCGCAATATCACAGCACCCAGCTCCTCCAGACCCCTGGACTGCAAACCTATAGTTCTATAGTAACTCAGGCAATGGGGATATCACTGAGTGACGGAGCCCCAATATCATCCACAAACACCTACAAGACAGAAAAGGGCTCCAAGAAATTAGATTTAGTTTTCTTCAACTTGATTAAGGTACGTGCCGGCTACACCAGGCGAGGGGATAATGCTGAGCTTAATCGGTCATCACCCAACTTTCTCATGGACAGACAAGCGAAAAACCCAAATACAGCTGTTCACAGGGACTGCGCCATCTGATGCCTGACACCCAGGAGCTCACGCATTCTAATGCCACTATGTACGTATGCTTCACGACAATTATTACAGCATCTATAATACACTATATAAAGTATAAAACATCCACCAATAACTCCTCCTGGCAATAACAGGACCCATCGCCATCTACTAGGACATAGGGGCCACAAACGACAATAGAACAATCCAGAAGTATTATGGTTATTTTGGGTTGGTCGGCCATGGATCAGGGACCACACGGATCACTTTCAGATTTGACACTTGAAGATACAAATGTTGCAGTTGTAACATTGTTTACATTGTCAACAAACGTCTAAGCCCCATCTTCAAGCCGTTGGGGTGGAGCGGCTGCTGGGAGTTGTAGCAGCAGAACATCAGATATTTCATCCAACACAAGAAGCCAATTAAGAACAACAGGTAGAGAAAACAGAAGACACTGTGAGGAGCCGCTCAGTGCACCAGGCCGGCACGTAGGATGGGACCACCAGATTTACCAAACATCCGCTGTATAGAACACAGCAACCACCAGGGGCTCCAGCAGAGGGCACAGCACTGTCTGCCGCAGGGTCCGCGTGCCAGGACGGGGATTTGGTATTGCTGGAGGAAACCAGGAGATGGTAACCATCAGCCAATTATTGGCCATTGCAAACCAGACAAATTAGTTTTTTTTCCAATCTCAAATTTGTCAGACTGTTGATGGTTCAATCTATATATGAATGATGTGACGGAGGTCCGATCAGCGGACCCCCCGCTCCGCCTGTTAGATCAGCTATATAGTGATGTTTACAGATCAAACAAACCTCTCAAACTACAAGTTTTCATTTGTAGTTGGGGCAAAAAAATTGAACTAGCAGACAGGGACGCCAGCCATCGCAACATCATATGAGGGGGCGCCAGCCGTCACAACATCATATGAGGGGGCGCCAGCCATCGCAACATCATATGAGGGGGCGCCAGCCGTCACAACATCATATGAGGGGGCGCCAGCCATCGCAACATCATATGAGGGGGCGCCAGCCGTCACAACATCATATGAGGGGGCGCCAGCCGTCACAACATCATATGAGGGGACGCCAGCCATCGCAACATCATATGAGGGGGCGCCAGCCGTCGCAACATCATATGAGGGGGCGCCAGCCGTCACAACATCATATGAGGGGGCGCCAGCCGTCACAACATCATATGAGGGGGCGCCAGCCGTCACAACATCATATGAGGGGGCGCCAGCCGTCACAACATCATATGAGGGGGCGCCAGCCGTCACAACATCATATGAGGGGGCGCCCGCCGTCACAACATCATATGAGGGGGCGCCCGCCGTCACAACATCATATGAGGGGGCGCCCGCCGTCACAACATCATATGAGGGGGCGCCCGCCGTCACAACATCATATGAGGGGGCGCCCGCCGTCACAACATCATATGAAAGGGCGCCAGCCGTCGCATCATCATATGAGGGGGCGCCAGCCGTCACAACATCATATGAGGGGGCACCAGCCGTCACAACATCATATGAGGGGGCACCAGCCGTCACAACATCATATGAGGGGGCGCCAGCCGTCACAACATCATATGAGGGGGCGCCAGCCGTCACAACATCATATGAGGGGGCGCCAGCCGTCACAACATCATATGAGGGGGCGCCAGCCGTCACAACATCATATGAGGGGGCACCAGCCGTCACAACATCATATGAGGGGGCACCAGCCGTCACAACATCATATGAGGGGGCACCAGCCGTCACAACATCATATGAGGGGGCACCAGCCGTCACAACATCATATGAGGGGGCACCAGCCGTCACAACATCATATGAGGGGGCACCAGCCGTCACAACATCATATGAGGGGGCACCAGCCGTCACAACATCATATGAGGGGGCACCAGCCGTCACAACATCATATGAGAGGGCGCCAGCCGTCACAACATCATATGAGGGGGCGCCAGCCGTCACAACATCATATGAGGGGGCGCCAGCCGTCACAACATCATATGAGGGGGCGCCCGCCGTCACAACATCATATGAGGGGGCACCAGCCGTCTTAGTAGGGGCACCAGCCGTTGCACCATCATACCGAGGGGGCACCAGCCATATGAGGGGGCATCAGCCATCAAAACTAAGGCCTTAGCCATTACATCGGCAAACGAGAGGGCACCAGCCATAATAACTGCACATCAACCATCGGACCAGCATATGAGGTGGCGGCGGCGGTCGCACTGTGCATGGAAGGGGGGGCAGCAGGGGGTCGCACTGTGCATGGAAGGGGGGGGCAACAGGGGGTCGCACTGTGCATGGAAGGGGGGGGCAACAGGGGGTCGCACTGTGCATGGAAGGGGGGGGCAACAGGGGGTCGCACTGTGCATGGAAGGGGGGGGCAACAGGGGGTCGCACTGTGCATGGAAGGGGGGGGCAACAGGGGGTCGCACTGTGCATGGAAGGGGGGGGCAACAGGGGGTCGCACTGTGCATGGAAGGGGGGGGCAACAGGGGTCGCACTGTGCATGGAAGGGGGGGGCAACAGGGGTCGCACTGTGCATGGAAGGGGGGGGGCAGCAGGGGTCGCACTGTGCATGGAAGGGGGGGGGCAGCAGGGGTCGCACTGTGCATGGAAGGGGGGGGGCAGCAGGGGTCGCACTGTGCATGGAAGGGGGGGGGCAGCAGGGGTCGCACTGTGCATGGAAGGGGGGGGCAGCAGGGGTCGCACTGTGCATGGAAGGGGGGGGCAGCAGGGGGTCGCACTGTGCATGGAAGGGGGGGGGGGCAGCAGGGGGTCGCACTGTGCATGGAAGGGGGGGAAGCAGGGGGTCGCACTGTGCATGGAAGGGGGGGCAGCAGGGGGGGTCGCACTGTGCATGGAAGGGGGGGGCAGCAGGGGGGTCGCACTGTGCATGGAAGGGGGGGGCAGCAGGGGGTCGCACTGTGCATGGAAGGGGGGGCAGCAGGGGGTCGCACTGTGCATGGAAGGGGGGGCAGCAGGGGGTCGCACTGTGCATGGAAGGGGGGGCAGCAGGGGGGGTCGCACTGTGCATGGAAGGGGGGGGCAGCAGGGGGGGTCGCACTGTGCATGGAAGGGGGGGGCAGCAGGGGGGGTCGCACTGTGCATGGAAGGGGGGGGCAGCAGGGGGTCGCACTGTGCATGGAAGGGGGGGGCAGCAGGGGGTCGCACTGTGCATGGAAGGGGGGGGCAGCAGGGGGTCGCACTGTGCATGGAAGGGGGGGGCAGCAGGGGGTCGCACTGTGCATGGAAGGGGGGGGCAGCAGGGGGTCGCACTGTGCATGGAAGGGGGGGCAGCAGGGGGTCGCACTGTGCATGGAAGGGGGGGCAGCAGGGGGTCGCACTGTGCATGGAAGGGGGGGCAGCAGGGGGTCGCACTGTGCATGGAAGGGGGGGCAGCAGGGGGTCGCACTGTGCATGGAAGGGGGGGCAGCAGGGGGTCGCACTGTGCATGGAAGGGGGGGCAGCAGGGGGTCGCACTGTGCATGGAAGGGGGGGCAGCAGGGGGTCGCACTGTGCATGGAAGGGGGGGCAGCAGGGGGTCGCACTGTACATGGAAGGGAGGGGGGTGGCAGCAGGGGTCACACTGTGCATGGAGGGGGGGTGGCAGCAGGGGTCGCACTGTGCATGGAAGGGGGGGCAGCAGGGGTCGCACTGTGCATGGAGGGGGGCAGCAGGGGTCGCACTGTGCATGGAGGAGGGGGGGGGGTGCCAGCAGGGGTC
This sequence comes from Anomaloglossus baeobatrachus, assembly GCF_048569485.1. Classification (NCBI taxonomy): domain Eukaryota; kingdom Metazoa; phylum Chordata; class Amphibia; order Anura; family Aromobatidae; genus Anomaloglossus; species Anomaloglossus baeobatrachus. The sequence continues at coordinate 87,977,421 of NC_134362.1, forward strand.
GCACTGTGCATGGAGGAGGGGGGTGCCAGCAGGGGTCGCACTGTGCATGGAGGAGGGGGGTGGCAGCAGGGGTCGCACTGTGCATGGAAGGGGGGGGTGGCAGCAGGGGTCGCACTGTGCATGGAAGGGGGGGCAGCAGGGGTCGCACTGTGCATGGAGGGGGGCAGCAGGGGTCGCACTGTGCATGGAAGGGGGGGCAGCAGGGGTCGCACTGTGCATGGAGGGGGGCAGCAGGGGTCGCACTGTGCATGGAGGAGGGGGGGGGGGTGCCAGCAGGGGTCGCACTGTGCATGGAGGAGGGGGGGGGGGGTGCCAGCAGGGGTCGCACTGTGCATGGAGGAGGGGGGTTGGTAGCAGGGGTCGCACTGTGCATGGAGGGGGGGTGGCAGCAGGGGTCGCACTGTGCATGGAAGTGGGGGCAGCAGGGGTCGCACTGTGCATGGAGGAGGGGGGTTGGTAGCAGGGGTCGCACTGTGCATGGAGGAGGGGGGGGGTGGCAGCAGGGGTCGCACTGTGCATGGAGGAGAGGGGGGGGTGGCAGCAGGGGTCGCACTGTGCATGGAAGGGGGGGGTGGCAGCAGGGGTCGCACTGTGCATGGAAGGGGGGGGTGGCAGCAGGGGTCGCACTGTGCATGGAAGGGGGGGCAGCAGGGGTCGCACTGTGCATGGAGGGGGGCAGCAGGGGTCGCACTGTGCATGGAGGAGGGGGGGGGGGTGCCAGCAGGGGTCGCACTGTGCATGGAGGAGGGGGGGGGGTGCCAGCAGGGGTCGCACTGTGCATGGAGGAGGGGGGTTGGTAGCAGGGGTCGCACTGTGCATGGAGGGGGGGTGGCAGCAGGGGTCGCACTGTGCATGGAAGTGGGGGCAGCAGGGGTCGCACTGTGCATGGAGGAGGGGGGGGGGTGCCAGCAGGGGTCGCACTGTGCATGGAGGAGGGGGGTTGGTAGCAGGGGTCGCACTGTGCATGGAGGAGGGGGGGGGTGGCAGCAGGGGTCGCACTGTGCATGGAGGAGAGGGGGGGGTGGCAGCAGGGGTCGCACTGTGCATGGAGGAGAGGGGGGGGGTGGCAGCAGGGGTCGCACTGTGCATGGAGGAGGGGGGTTGGTAGCAGGGGTCGCACTGTGCATGGAGGAGGGGGGGGGTGGCAGCAGGGGTCGCACTGTGCATGGAGGAGAGGGGGGGGTGGCAGCAGGGGTCGCACTGTGCATGGAGGAGAGGGGGGGGGTGGCAGCAGGGGTCGCACTGTGCATGGAGGAGGGGGGGGGTGGCAGCAGGGGTCGCACTGTACATGGAGGAGGGGGGGGGGGGTGGCAGCAGGGGTCGCACTGTGCATGGAGGAGGGGGGGGGGTGGCAGCAGGGGTCGCACTGTGCATGGAGGAGGGGGGTTGGTAGCAGGGGTCGCACTGTGCATGGAGGAGGGGGGTGGCAGCAGGGGTCGCACTGTGTACGGGGGCAGCAGTCACCTTTCCCAGCTGCCATACTTACAGCATGTTGGTGAAGACGCTCAGCCCCTCGGGCACCGCCACCAGTCCTCTCCCGGAGCAGTCCACGCCTCTGTCCGCGTTACAGCGGCACGGCACCGGGCAGGGGGGCGGTGAGGAGACCCCGCTGGGCCCACCTGAGGAGCGGGAGATCAGCAGTAGCAGCAGGAAGGCGCCCGGCGCCCAGAGACCCCCGGGACGGCTCGTCATCCTCCGCAGCAGCAGCCAGAGCCCCTCGTCCTGGAACGTGCGACAATCCCGCTCCCGGAGTCCGCACTTGTGTCTCACAGGCGATCGCTAAACAAACAGGAGAGAATCCGCCTCCTCCTCCTCCGCCGCCGATCACTGCGGACACAATGTAACCGCTGCAGCCATTCCGCTCCCTCCTGGCGCCGCGCGCTGCCTGCTCCTCATGCTAATGAGCCAAGGTGCATGCTAATAAGGAAGGCAGCTTCTATTGGCTGGGACTCTTTCATATGTAAATTCCAGCACGGGCATAACAGCCCTCGTTCTGATTGGCTTACAGTGAGGGGGCGGAGCCGCAGGAGGAGAGGGGTTGGGCTGCGGCTGCGGTGTGTGACCTGAGTCGCGCCGGTGAGTTCGCTGAGAGGAGCAGCTCAGACTGCTACCGCCAGTGCGACCCCCGACCCCCGACCCCCGACCCGTACACGGCTGTGAGGGTGACTGTGTGTGAGGCGTTTACATTCCCGCCGTGCACTCTCTGCCGTGCTCGCTCGTTTTGTTGCACGGTTTAAACACTCGGTAGTAGATTTTGATACTATTCACAAAGCGGAGAAATTAACCCTTTCACGACCTTGCCATTTTATTTTTTCGTTATTGTTTTTTCCTCCTCTTCTAAGAGCCGTAACTTTTATTTTTCCGTCAATATAGCCGCATGAGGGCTTGGTTTTTGTGGGTATTTTTGAATGACGCCATTCCTTTTCCAATATAGTGTGTTGTAAAAAGTGCAGTGAAATTGCAAAAAAAATACAATTTCACGATTGTTTTTTATTGTTTTTATTCTTCATGTTCACTTTATGGTAAAACTGGCAGTATATTCCCCGGGTCAGTACGAGGTTGGAATTACCAAACAGTGGGGGTTTTTTGTTTTGTTATTATTATTTAACTGGTGGAATAAAATTCAGAAGTTTTTGTTTATATAAAAAAAATAAAACAAAATCACTTGTTACCTTTTTCTGAGGGCTGTAACTTTATTTGTGATCTGGGGCAGTGGGGGCTTATCTTTTTACGCCCTGAGCTGCTGTTTTTGCTAATACAATGTTCTGATTGCTTCATTGGTTTTTTATTGCAATTTTGTCTCATCCAAAGAAGTGTAAGTGGCGTTATGCGTTTGTTTTTTCTTTCTTCCCTCATTCTGCTTTTTACAGATTGGATTAATTTATATTATGACTAGAAGGTGGCCCTATTCTAACGCATCGGGTATTCTAGAATTTATTGTGTAGTTAATGTATGATTTTTGTTATATATATATATATATATATATATATATATATATATATATATATAATATAATATATAGATGTTGTGTGTAGTTGCCAGTGTTTGTGTAGGGCACTGTAAATGTTCTGGGTGTTGTCTGGGTGTGGGTGTGTGTGAGAGCGGTGTTGTTTGTGTGCTGTGTTGTGTGTGTTGCGTTGTTTGTGGAGCGCTGTGGGTCTGCAGTGTTGTCTGTGTGTGGTGCTGTGTGTGTTGCGCGGTTTGTGTGGAGTGCGTGTTTTGGGGGAGGTATGTTTTGTGCAGTGTGTGTGTTGCGCGGTATGTGCGTATATTTGTGTATGCCGCGGTGTTTGGGTGTTGTGTGTGTGTGTGTGTGTGTGTGTGGGTGTCTGTGTAGGGCGGTGTTTGTGGTTCCCAGTGTGTGTATGGTGTGTTGTGCGGTGCGCGTGTGGCTGTGTGTGTGTGTGTTTTGGGGGGAGGTGTGCACCCCCATCGAGCTCCATACCCCATCGTGCTCCATCCCCCATGCTGCGCACCCCCCATCGTGCTCCATCCCCCATGCTGCGCACCCCCCATCGTGCTCCATCCCCCATGCTGCGCACCCCCCATCGTGCTCCATCCCCCATGCTGCGCACCCCCCATCGTGCTCCATCCCCCATGCTGCGCACCCCCCATCGTGCTCCATCCCCCATGCTGCGCACCCCCCATCGTGCTCCATCCCCCATGCTGCGCACCCCCCATCGTGCTCCATCCCCCATGCTGCGCACTCCCCATCGTGCTCCATCCCCCATGCTGCGCACTCCCCATCGTGCTCCATCCCCCATGCTGCGCACCCCCCATCGTGCTCCATCCCCCATGCTGCGCACCCCCCATCGTGCTCCATCCCCCATCGTGCTCCATCCCCCATGCTGCGCACCCCCATCGTGCTCCATCCCCCATGCTGCGCACTCCCCATCGTGCTACACAGTCACACATCAGACAGTATACACGCACACATCTGATCGCATACACTCACACCCCACTTCTCCCTGTGCCCTCCGGTGGGTGGTCCCAGCAGCTGTGCTGCACGCCGTGCTCCTCTGCCTTCTGCCGACACTCACAGATCCGATCGCATACACTCACACATCAGAACACACGCACACATCCGATCGCATACACGCACACATCCGATCGCATACACACACTGACGATATCGCACATACGCGCTCACACACACAACATCCGGAGATACCACATGCTTCCGGCCATGTGATCCTCAGGCAGGTCCTGGAATGTCACTGCACGCACAGTATCACCGCCGAGAAGTAAGCGATATCACTGGATGTTGTGAGTGTGTGGATGCGATCTGATGTGTGTGTGAGAGTGAGTGTGATCTGATGTGTGTGTGTGTGTCTGTTCTTATGTGTGTGCGCGTGTGTGTGTTCCGCCGCTGCAGGACCTTGATGCGCTCACCTGCTCCCGGTCGGCGTCTGGTGAGTATGACTGCGGGGTCTTCTTTCTTCTGTCTTCTCTCTTCTGGGGGTGCCCGCTGCCTATAATGAAGTGTCTTGCAGTGTCTTTAACTCTTTCACCACTGCATGACACTTCATTATTGATCGCAGCGTATGCCGGCTCCCTGCACATGTGTACCGGGAGCCGGTGTTCGCTGGTAACCATGATACACATCGGGTAACTAAGGGAAGCGCTTCCTATTGTTACCCGATGTTTATCATGGTTACCAGCGTACACCGGCTCCGTCACGATTCCAGCATCGCAAGGTTATGTCTGGGCTGGGGGAGTTGGGGCTTCGTTTGACCCAGCGGCCAATCCGACAGTTGTCACTCTAATGACACTGTCACGGTAACACTGTCACGGTGACACAATTTTGGAGCAAGGCAGACAGACAGACAGAATAAGGCAATTATATATATAGATAGGATTTTTCTGAACACAATGATACCAAATACGTGTATTTAGTTTCAGTGGGGCAAAAGGGGTGAGTTAAAGGGGGGGTTAAACACATATATATATATATATATATATATGTATATATGTGTGTATATGTGTATATGTATATGTGTGTGTATGTGTGTGTGTGTGTGTGTGTATATGTATGTATATATATATATATATATATATATATATATATATATATATATATATATATATATATATATATATATATATATATAATATATAATATATATATATACATACACACACACACACACACACACACACACACACACACTTTTTAGTTTTTCAGTGTGCTTACTAGTTCCCTTAGGAGACTTGAAGCTGTGATCTTCCTATTACTTGTGCTGTACAGAGCTCCACTCTGTTCAGCAGAAATCAGCCTCCTATGAATGTCGTTCCCGGGAAGTTTATCATGACTGACACGGGTCGTCAGGTGACCCACAGCTGTTATGACAACCCATCGGCACCCAGAGAATGATGTGCTCCCCGCTCATGTGTATTATAGGGTTTTTCCCATCTCCAAGATCCTATCCCAATATATAGTAGGTCTAATAATAATAGTAAATGCCTCAAATTAAAATTATAGTACAGTTCTCCTGATATAGCCATGTGTCTTACCTCATGTTCAGGGCATTGCAGGACCTTAGGTATCCATGGTTACGATCACACATACAGTCAGAGTTAGTTACTAGTGGGTACCTAAGCTGCAATATCCTGCACATGACACAAGAGACATGGCTACATCAGGGATACCAATCTAAATGTCTAATTCCAGGTATTTGTTGTTGTTAATAATAATTAATATTACACCTACTAAATATTTGGAAAGGCTCTTGGAGATGGGAATACCCCTCGCTATCAAAGATACAGTGGGAATTAACTGGTTACCAGCGACAGTGGGATCTCCAGTCCACTCGCAGGTGTCGAGGCACATGTCAGCTGATCAGATCATGTGTAGGGAAAGATGTGGGCTTGGGTGCAAGCCTGCATCAAAGTAAGGGACATGACCTAGGACAAACCAGTACGTCATAGGTCGTCAAGTGGTTAATGGGAACCTCTCGTGATTCCTGCTGCCCAGACCGCAATCTGCATTAAAGGGAACCTGTCACCACTTTTTAGGCGTATAAGCTGCAGCCACCACCGGGCTCTTATATACAGCATTCTAACATGCTGTATATAAGAGCCTAGGCCGCTGTGAGAACATAAAAACACTTTATAATATAATACTTACTCTCCGTTCTTCGGTGCCGTCGCCGCCTCTTTCGGCCATCTTCATCCTCCTTCTGACTCCTGTGTGCATGAGGCGTCCTACGTCATACACACTCGCCGGTCCTGCGCAGGAGCACTACAATACTTTGATCTGCCCTGCTCTGGGCCTGAATGCCGGCGAGTGTGGATGACCGCATTCTAACAACATATAAGAGCCCGATGGTGGTGGCCGTAGCTTATACGCCAAAAAAAGTGGTGACAGGTTCCCTTTAATTCGCACCATGGCTGCGTTATCAAAGCCGTGTGTTATACATGGTTTCAGAGTGGACCCTGGCCTGGGCTGTGTCCGGTGTGATTTGTCTGAGGCAGATCCCCCCCCCCTTTCCCTCTGACTGACAGGTCTCCCTCTATGTGGTATGTAGATGGGGGGGGGGCAGTAAGAAGCCAATGGGGACCTGCCTCAGACTAATCATGCCAGACACACAGACCCCCTCCCCCCTTAAGCAGCCCAGTAAACTTACTGGAATCAAGGTCTCTGCCTGAATATCATGCTGCGCTTGGGGTATCTGGAGACAGATTACCTTTCAATACAACTCTACTTCTTTAAGGCTATGTGTCCACGTTGCTTTTTACCTGCTGTTTCTCTAGTCCCTTCCACGACAGCATAGGGGGGGAGGTTGTCTCTCCACGCCCTAATTGGGACAGGAAGTTCAAGAGGTTTAAAAGGACCCTCCCACCTCCCATAGCCAGTGTCTTTCCTGTCCCCATGGGGCATGGAGAGGTTTTGTTTTTTCTCCTATGCTGTGGTGGCCGGCGAACTGCAGTATATATTTTTTTTTTCCCCCCCCTATTACCTTCAGCCGGACGGCATCGGTCGGGCCTTCACCGCTCCTCCCTTGCTGTTCCCTCACGCTGTGGGGGACCGCTGCTCCAGCCTTCCGGATCCTCCTGAGGGGTGATGCAGGCTGTTGAGCTCCCCGGCCGGCGTCCTCCCTGAGCCGCCGGCCGCCTCCCGCATGCACGCTGCCGGAGCGATCCGGAAGTGCTCCCGGAGGCGGGACTTCTGGTCTTGCGGACTTCCGGTCGAGCGCTTCCGGTTTGCGGAGGCAGCGTGGAGGCACGCCGACTGCGACTCGACCTGCCCAGGACCGGATGCGGGAGGCGGGGAAACGTGCACCGTCACTGGGGAGGCAGGCCCTTGTCCATAAGGGCTGCCACGAAGACATCAGATCATGGTAAGACCGTGCTCCCTGTCATGTCTTCCGCTGCAGCTGCCTCTGCAGAACCCAGTGTGCCCCCTGCTACTGTGAGCATGGAGGGGACTGGTCCCTCGGACATAGGTCTCATCAGTGATTATGGCTCTCTGCTCTGTGTTTTCTAGGAGGACAAGGCCACCAAGAAAACTGACAGAAATGAGAAATCAGAGAAGCCTGAGAAGTCAGAAAAAACTGACAAGTCCGATAAGCCTGATAGACCTGACAGAGTGGACAAAATTAAAAAATGTCCCATCTGTATAAAGAAGCTCCCTGCAGTATGGGATAAAAAGCTTTGCCAGCAATGTACGGACCAGGTTATTAGGGCCGAACAACCATCTCCGATAGATGAGTTGCGGTCCATGATGAAACAGGAGATTAGGGCCTCACTGGCTTCTCTCCCTGTGCCTGGCCCTGTTCCTGGCCCTGTGCCTGGCCCTGTTCCTGGCCCTGTGCCTGGCCCTGCTCCTGGCCCTGCTCCTGGCCCTGCTCCTGGCCCTGCTCCTGGCCCTGCTACTGGACCCTCTCCTCCAAAAAAGAGGAGACTCCAGTCGACCCCTTCTGATCAGGAGGACGCTGATTCCACCTCTGAGGGTCCTGATGAAGGATTTCCATCTGGGGGGTCTGACCAGTCCTTTCTTTTTAACTCAGAAGAGTTGGGGGATCTTATTGAGGCAGTTCGGAGCACTATGGGTTTAGAGGAAGTGCAGTCTCTTCCTTCAATCCAGGACGAAATGTTTGCTGGCCTGAAGTCAGTCAAACAGTTGGGATTCCCAGTTCATGCCAATATATTGGATATTGTTTCTCAGGAATGGGAATGTCCTGAGAGGCGGGTACGGAGTGACCTTAGACGCCGGTTTCCTCTGGAACCTTCGGGACTACATTGGGAGATCCCAAGAGTAGACGTTCAGGTGGCTAGGGTAGCTAAGCAAACGGCTCTTCCCTTTGAGGATACTTCCCAACTGAAGGATCAAATGGATAGGAAGGTAGAGGGCCTGATGAAGCGGTCCTGGGAGGCATCGTCTTCCTCTATTCAAGCCAACATTGCCTCCACCTGCGTATCCAGGTCCCTAATTAGGTGGTTGGACCAGTTGGAGGCTCATATTTCCCAAGGGACCCCTAGGGAGGAATTACTGGAATCCCTTCCCTTGCTTAGGAAGGCTACCTGTTTTCTGGCAGATACCTCGGTGGAATCTGTCCGCCTGGCAGCCAGGACCTCGGTGCTTTCTAACTCTGCCCGACGTGCCCTCTGGCTTAAGGCCTGGAGTGGAGACTCCACCTCTAAAATGAGGCTTTGTTCCCTTCCTTTTAAAGGGGATTTGGTGTTTGGACCTGCCCTGGATGATATCCTGGACAAGGCGACTGATCGTAAGGCCTTGCCCGATCCTAGACCTACCAGGAAGCGGTCCTTTCGTCCCTCGATGCCTCAGGCCTCCCAGCCCAGAGGGAAAGGGAAGGCAGGCAGGTGGAGCTATCCCAAAGGTAGAGGGAGAAACATCCTCATCCCTCCACCTCAGCAACGTCCTCAGCAGGACAAGCAGTGACTCGGCCCGGGTGGGGGGAAGACTCTCAGCGTTTCTTACCCAGTGGCAGTCCATAACCTCTTGCCAATGGGTTCTGAAAATCATCTCGGACGGTCTTCTCATAGAATTCCTTTCCCCCCCTCTTCCGGGTCTCCGAGTCACTGCGCTGGCATCGCCGGGTTCACAGACTCTGTTGTACACAAAGATTTTAGAGTTAGTGCACTCGGGGGTCGTTTCACCGGTCCCGAGTCGGGAAGAAGGGATAGGACACTACTCCCGTCTCTTCCTGGTCAAGAAGCCATCCGGCGACGTCCGTATAATTATCAATTTAAAAAGTCTAAACCGTCAGGTCAGGTACCGGCGGTTCAAGATGGAGTCGGTGAGATCAGCTATTCCCCTGATAGGTCTACACCACCAGATGGCCTCTATCGATCTGAAAGATGCCTACTTCCATGTACCCGTCCATCCGGGACACAGACAATACCTCAGGTTTGCGGTGCTTCACGGGGAAGAAGTACTTCATTTCCAATTCAATGTACTTCCCTTCGGGATCTCCTCAGCTCCAAGGATCTTTTCCAAGATCATGGCAGAGGTGGTCGCCTTCATAAGATTGCAGGGTATCTGTCTAGTTCCGTATCTGGACGACTTTCTTCTCATGGCTCCGTCTGCTCCAACCCTCCGGAGCCATGTGGAGAGGTCTTTGGGAATCCTTCGGTCTCTGGGATGGATTCCCAATCTCAAAAAATCACAGTTAACCCCCTCCTCCACACGGCAGTTTCTCGGAGTGCTGCTGGACTCCGACAGACAGGCATCTTTTCTCCCAGAGGGCCACAGGATAGCTCTGTTATCCAAAATCTCGAAGCTCCGCAGGCAGGCTCGCCCAACGCTTCGAGCGGCTATGTCGGCCCTGGGTTCCATGACATCCTGCATCCCCTCGGTCAGGTGGGCTCAGGCCCATTCTCGGTGTCTCCAGGATCATATCCTGACACACTGGGACAGACTCCCGTCATCCCTAAACAGAAGGTTTCGCCTCTCGGAGTCCGTCTCCTCATCCCTTCTCTGGTGGCTGAGTCCCGCCAACCTGCAGGTGGGGGTTGCCTGGACTCAGAAACCCCTGGTTACACTGACCACAGATGCCAGCCTACGTGGATGGGGGGCAATGGTGGCAAATTCCCCATTTCAAGGGGTCTGGAGTCCTTACGTCAGCTCCCAATCCTCCAACTACCGGGAGCTCAGGGCAGTCAGGGAAGCCCTCCTTGTGGCTCAGGACCTCGTCCGGGACTCTCACGTCCTGGTATATTCAGACAATGTCACAACAGTGGCACATCTCCGCCATCAGGGCAGTACACGCTCAGGCGCCCTGAAGTCGGTATCCTCCCGAATCTTTCAATGGGCAGAACAATCTCTGCTCTCCCTTTCTGCGGTCCATCTGAAGGGCTCCCTCAATCTTCAGGCGGATTTCCTGAGTCGTCGGGATGTTCATCCAGGGGAATGGAGCCTGGATCAGGCAGTGTTCTGCTCTCTAGTGGCAAGGTGGGGTGCACCAGAGGTGGACCTCTTTGCCTCAGCAGAGAATCGCAAGGTCGCAACATATTTCTCCCTGAACCCAAGGGACGAGGCTTTAGGGGTAGACGCTTTCTGCCACAGTTGGTCCTTTCGCCTCGCTTACGCGTTCCCCCCTCTTCCTCTTCTCGCACGGGCCCTGAGGAAGATCAGAGACGAGGGGGTCCCAACTATACTGGTAGCCCCTCTGTGGCCCCGGAGGAGTTGGTACAGCTTGGTCATGACGCTAGGAATCGACGGCCCAGTCCTCTTAGGTTCGGACCCCAGCTTACTGTCACAGGGTCCGATTTTCCATCCGGCTCCTCAGAAACTCAACTTGGCTGCCTGGCTTCTGAGGCCCGGGCACTGAAGGCTCAAGGGCTTTCTGACAAAGTTGTGGCTACGCTGCAGAAGAACCGTAAACCTGTGACTAATAGTATATACAACAAAATCTGGAAGAGATTTTCCTCCTGGTGTGGTTCTCGGCCTCCTGACCCTTTTCGGCCTAATATTGCGCAGATTCTGGACTTTCTCCAAAGTGGTTTAGACTTAGGTCTTAGGCCCAGCTCCCTGAAAGTTCAGGTGTCAGCACTCAGTGCAGTCTTTGACACGGCTCTGGCAGATCATCGTTGGATCCGTCGGTTCTTTGTGTCCGCTGGTAGACTCTGTCCACGTCGGAGGGTCCTGACGCCTCGCTGGGATCTCAATGTGGTCCTTACAGGACTATCTCAATCTCCGTTTGAACCTCTGTGCTCTTGTAACATTCGTTCCCTTTCTCACAAGACTGCTTTTCTTGTGGCTATTACATCTGCTCGCAGAGTCGGCGAACTTCAGGCTTTGTCTGTTAGGGAACCTTATCTGACCATCAGAGATGACAGCATTGTTTTTCAGCTGGACCCTTCCTTCCTTCCCAAGGTGGTTTCGGATTTTCACCGTTCGCAGTCCATCGTCCTGCCTTCATTCTGTCAGAATCCTCGGACTCCGGGTGAGGAAGTGTTTCATTCTTTGGATGTCCGTCGGATAGTGTTGCACTACCTAGAGGTTACTGCTTCTTGGCGCCTTGATTCTAACCTGTTCATCCAGCCCTTTGGCCGCAATAAGGGCAAGAAGGTGGCTAAGAGTACAGTCGCCAACTGGATTGTGCGAGCAATTAGAGATGCATACCTCGCTCAGCATCTCTCTCCGCCTACTGGATTCACGGCGCACTCCACCAGGGCTACCTCTGCCTCCTGGGCCGAACGGGCAGGGGCCTCCCCTGAGCAGATCTGCAAGGCGGCTACGTGGTCTTCGCTCCATACCTTCACGAAGCATTATCGTCTGGATCTGGATTCCAACAGGGATTTGGCCTTTGGCAGGAAAGTCCTGCAGGCTGTGGTCCCCCCCTAGGTATCAATTCTTTGGTATTCCTCCTATGCTGTCGTGGAAGGGACTAGAGAAATAAGAATTATTCTTACCGATAATTCGCTTTCTAGGACCTTCCACGACAGCAGGTAATTCCCTCCCCTATGTATTCATGTATTCCTGAATGTGTAGTACTTCTCATATGCTATGGATTCTTTGTAAGACACTGGCTATGGGAGGTGGGAGGGTCCTTTTAAACCTCTTGAACTTCCTGTCCCAATTAGGGCGTGGAGAGACAACCTCCCCCCCTATGCTGTCGTGGAAGGTCCTAGAAAGCGAATTATCGGTAAGAATAATTCTTATTTTTTGCTGCTTTTTCAACTGCAGCGTTTAATGCCAAAATGGATGTGTTCTGCTTTTCAAGCAAAGTCTATGGGAATTTGGGTTTCTTGTGCGCACTATGCTGTTCAAAATGCTGCCTTTTTGTGGCAGAAATTTGGACAAAAACTTCTTTGCAGTTCAAAACTCAAATGGCAAAAACAATTGACATGCTGCTTCTTTGAACGCATGGTTTTTGCCACAAATTATGCTAATTAAACACAGCGTTTTGAAACACAAAGTGCTGACAGGAATTCAACATTTTCCATAGACTATCATGGAAAACCAAAACGCATGCATTTTGCCATGAAAACGCTGCAGCTCAAAACGCTGCAGAAACGCAGGTAAAAACGCAAAGTGCAGTCAAAGCCTTACTGCTCCTGTGCCCGCTCATTCAGTTCCAGGGCTGCTCAATTACCTTCATTACATATGCACTGCTTTCCCCGCCCATCAGTGTCTGTGATTGGTTTCAGTCAGACGTGCCACCAAGACTGTGTGACAGCGTCTGACTGCAAACAATCACAGATCTGGGTCTACCGCACAGTAAAAATAAATACTAAAATTGTCGTAGGGTCCCCTCATATTATGATACTGAGCACAGATAAAATATACGGCTGCAGCCCCCAGCCGTGCGCCTATGTTGGCTGTGTATCAAAAATAGGAAGAACCGCATGTGGCTTTTTTTTTTATTTATTTTTTTAGTAATTTAAATTTTAAAAAAACAGCTTGCGGTCCCCCTCAGTTTTGATGCTTGACAGCTGGAGGTTGGTGTTTTCAGGCTGGGGATACTCATGGTTATTGGGCCTCCCAGCTTAAAAAAGAAAAAAAAAAAAGGAGCCGCCCAAGATTGCCGCATCCATTAGATGCGACAATACTAGCACATTACACGTCTCTTCCTGATTGCCCTGGTGCGGTGGCAATTGGGGTAATAAGGGGCTAATTACAGCTCACAGCTGCCACTAAGCCCTAGATTAGTAATAGGAGGTGTCTGAGAACCCCCTTCCATTACTAATCTAAAAGTGAAAAGAAATAAACACAAACACGGAGAAATCCTTTATCTAATATATAAAGATGTATGTATGTCCAGTATTGGCATCTGCACCGTCGCAGCTGCAGCCACAAAATTTTGCACACTCACAGGCTATGTTGTGAGGTGAAATTTTAACCCCGCATGTTCCAATTTACCAATCAATTTTGCCCCTATCTACATAATAGGGAAAAAATGAAACGAAAAGTGTATCCGCACCGTCGCATTTACAATCACTAAATTTTGCACAGACACCTCATGTGACCCAGGGAACATAGTAGACTATATTTTGACAGGAAAACTTAACCCCGCGTTTTACAGTTACGCTCAAAAAAACATGCCTCCATTAAAGTAAATGGAGCCTGGAACTACAGGTTATTAGTAGGAGCTGTGATTGGTTGCTATAGGAACAAAAGCCATTCATAGTATAGATAAGTCCTTAATCATAAGCATCATGCTTATGATTAAGGACTTATCTATATTCCAACTGTCCGAAACGCGTCAAGCCATGATGTTTTCATGGAACCGATGATGTTTTTCTTGGATTTTTAATCATTGAATAAAGTTTCTACATTTTTATATATTTTTCGTTGGATTTATATTTTTTGCTATCCTGGAATTGGTGCTGAGTCCCGTCCTTCCTCCTTGCTAATACCTGGAAAGAGGCATACCTGGAAAGAGGCATACCTGGAAAGAGGCATACCTTGAAAGAGGCAGACCTTGAAAGAGGCAGACCTTGAAAGAGGCAGACCTGGAAAGAGGCAGACCTGGAAAGAGGCAGACCTGGAAAGAGGCAGACCTGGAAAGAGGCAGACCTGGAAAGAGGCAGACCTGGAAAGAGACAGACCTGGAAAGAGACAGACCTGGAAAGAGACAGACGGAGCACATTACTTGGCCAATTTAGTTAAATCTGTGTGGAGTATCTGGAGTGTTGAAATATATGTTGTGAAATGCTTCTATTAGCTTAGTTTTTGCCTTTTAATAATTATATTTCTATTTGTTTTGTGGATTTTGTGTGCAGAATACATTTTTGTTAATACATTCTATTTTGTTAACAGCAGTTATTAACCCGGACGAAGCCGAGTAGTGCAGCTAGTTTGAAAGAAAATACAAAAAAAAATCACCACTTTATTAACCCCCAAAACACCCAAGTGTTAAAAAAAAAGTGTTAAAAGTTGTAAAGGGCTGGGATTGTTGCATCTAATGGATGTGACAATTCCGTGTTGTTTACACAGATTAGGACAGAAAATGGAACCATATCAAAAATATATAAATGGACTAGACCCTAAAATGAAATATTTATAGTGAGAGAACTAGAGGGGAGACATAGTACTGGTCATATGACCACAGAAATCAAAAACAAGTCAAATACTACTTGCAAAAATATAAAACATTTATTAAATAACATTATAGCAAGAAGTGAAATACAACATCATCAAATCATAATTATCAGGTTTTAAGAGGGAGTCCCTGAAGACAATTCAGAGGGCCAGCAAACCACACATGGCAGAAAGTAAAAAGTTGTTTTTAGAATAATCATATCCCATATATAAATCATGGGTTTTAATATGTACATTAGTTGTTTTTTTTCACGCTAAAGTGCAACCCCCAGCTAAAGAAGGGTTTCCAATTAGGAACTCCCACATGGCATAATACTCCAGACAAGTGAAAAAGCCATGATGCAGTCTTAAAAGCAGTAATCACTCACCCGTGGTGGTTTAAAATGCCCAACAAAAACGTGCCCCGATGCGCACATTTCGATATCTTCTTGGGGGGCATGACATGACACCATACGTCACATCACATGACACCACGGACCTCTGAAGAAGATATTAAAACGTGCGCACGTGGGAAAACAAAATGGCAGAGTCTAATGCGATATTAACGGCAACTGAGAGAAGAGGAATTATAAAATTCTTGTTTCTGCAAGGAAAGTCCACGAAGGATATTGATGGTGATATGTCGCAGACATTGGGGGATCAATGCCGTTCATATTCCACAGTTAAGAACTGGGTTGCCAAATTTAAAACGGGCTACTTGAGCACCAATGATGGACGACTGAGAGTGGTTGTTGTTCCGAAGATCATCGATGCTGTGCACAACCTCATACTAGAGAATCACCGAATTTTAACTAAAGCAATAGCAGACATCATGGGGATTTCCCGTGATCGTGTTTGTGTCATTGACACGCCCGCACCGGGGCCTGGGGGTTACTCGTTACTGGGCCGCGGTTATGTTCCTGGGATGCTGTGGTGGCGGCAAGGCCCGGTTCCATGACCCCGGCAGTGTCAGTTAAAAGGGAGATGACAGGGATGGTAGTTCGTGACGCCACCTATGGTATGTGGCAAGTTAAGTATCGCCGCTGCGGGATGGGGATCTCTGGGGCAGATGGTGACGCAGCTTAGATGGTGCAGCTCTTCACAGGTAAAGCTGGGCCCCAGATTGTAGTAGGTGAGGGCAGGGGTACAGGGCCGAAGGCACAGGCGAATAACGGAGTGACACAGGGATGCAGTCTCAAGGTTTTCACTCACTGTAGCAGGTTCCATGGTAACACGACATGTCAGTGACCGCCTTCTGAGTGCTGGGGTTTCACTCTGATGAGCTCCAGCCAATACCGGATAGTTCGGAAGTCAATACCGGTGCACCCTTCTAGTGTTCCTTCCCTGGTTGTCTTACTGCACTGACTTCTCTCTCGCCTTTCCCGTACCTACGCACACAGTACCCTGAGCCGATGTCCGCAGGCCCTGTGAGGGTAGCTTGAAGCTTTATCTCTTGGCCCTATGTGGTCACCTTCCAGTGGATTCGTGTGCAGAGTTGGCGTTGGTACTAAATGGTCTACTGCCTCTGGTTTTACTAGCAGAGAGCGTTGGTTCTTCTCCCCTAGTCTAGGGATCAGTCCCCGATCTGCAGCCAAGTCCTTCCACTCCAAGGTGGTATGTGGAACAAGGCCATGGGAGTATGTCGCACTTCCCGTGGTCTCTACGACCCCTTCTGTCTCGCGCCTGGGTCGAGCTGCACCAGCTCCAGACCACAGATCTTTACTCCTCCACTGCTCTGCTCACTTTCTACAGGCTGCTCCCACTAATTAGACTCCACCCCCCAGCTTGGCCTGGACTGTGCATTCCTATGACGTCATCAAAGGTGCACCTTGCCCCAACCACGGTCCAGTGGAATGTTGCTGAGTGAGTGTCTGTGTTTTGTGTGCATACCGATGGATGAAAATCAGAAAGTATAAGGATTGTTCATAAACTAAAAATATATATTACCCTTAAAATCATCAATTTATTAATTCTTGCTTAAAAACATCCTCAATAAACACAAAACTATACAAAAGACTAAAGTGCACAGATAAAGAAGAGAGGAGGGTTATAGATCATGCCCTACCGGTTAAACTCCCTCCTGTCCACTACCTCATGCGAAGTTTGGCACCCTAATAATGGACGATATGGCGCCCCCATTCTCCAATGGCTATCCCTAAACTGCCCTGCCTCATCCTAGCAACAGATATGAAAGGTGCTCATATCTAGCAACAAAGTGTAGAATAAAATACTCAATATAATGATTTAAGCGGATAGCTAGTGAGGTTTTTGTCAATAGTGAGCTCGTATCAATGTCCCAATTCAGCCTCGTACTCGTCAGCAGCAAGGTTGAAAACAATTGGATCTTAGTGCAGGAGTGGGAACAGGGTTATATGTAGATACCCTAATATAAATCTTCCTCCTTTCCACCATCTCACGCGGAGGTCGGCACCCTATTGATATACACTATATCAGACCTGGGCAAGGGGCGGCTCGTGGGCCACATTCGGCCCGCCTGCTGTCTGTGACCGGCCCGCCCATCTTCAGCCGGTGCAGTGGAGTCAGGCTGCTGTGTGCCGGGCAGGGAGAGATCCTGCAGCTGTGCACAGTGTAGGCAGCGGAACGCAAGAATCTCTCCTCTGTTCCCTGACGGGCACCTTTCTCTGTGACACACGCGCGCGCTCTGATGTTGTCAGTACGGCGCGCGTGTGTCATTTCAAAAGTTCCCACTGGGCAGGAGAAGACGCTGCAGCAGCCTGGGCCTGAAGAGAAGCAGCGGCGGGGGCCCCTCGGAGAACAGCATCGGTGCAGCCAGGGCCAGTACAAGAGAAGGAGCAGCTCAGCGGGGGGCCTGTATGGAGGTGCCTGAGGACGGGGATGATAAGAAGGGAGAGGTAACTAGTGACTAATAAGCTGAGGAGGGGACAATGGGGGAGGGAGGAGGGGGGCTGGTGACTAATACTGGGGGTGTAGTGGTGTAGTTTTACAGGTTTAGTATATGGTGTGTGTATATAGTGGTGTAGTATATAGTGGTGTAGTATATGGCGTGTAGTGATGTAGCTTTATTACAGGTGTAGTATATAGGGGTGTAGTGATATATATTACAGGTGTATATAGGGGTGTAGTGATGTAGTATATTACAGGTGTATATAGGGGTGTAGTGATGTGGTATATTACAGATGTAGTATATAGGGGTGTAGTAATGTAGTATATTACAGGTGTATATAGGGGTGTAGTGATGTAGTATATTACAGGTGTATATAGGGGTGTAGTGATGTAGTATATTACAGGTGTATATAGGGGTGTAGTGATGTAGTATATTACTGGTATATATAGGGGTGTAGTGATGTATATTACAGGTGTATATAGGGGTGTAGTGATGTGGTATATTACAGATGTAGCATATAGGGGTGTAGTGATGTAGTATATTACAGGTGTAGTATATGGAGGGGGTGTAGTAATGTAGTATATTGGGTAGGATTGAGTTAATTATATTAGTCCTGCCCTCTAAAACCATCCCAATTTCTCATGCGGCACCATGGGAAATGAATTGCCCACCCCTGCACTATATGGTGCCCACACTCGATGAAGACCGTCCCTGAAATACCCCAATGTACCCTAGCAGCAGATAAATATATAAAGGGCCTGTGCTGAATTAAAGTGCATGACAGTATAAGGGTAGTTCAATACGGGATTTACATCAACCTAATGCATCTTAGCAGCAATGAATTTTAAAGTGCTAGTGCTCTAAAAGTGCATAACAATGTAAACCAGGACAGTCAGAGGTACTTAGCCATACCGGTGGATGACCTCATCTGTACCCAGGATGGAATACCACAACTCTGGCTGAGGTGCAGTTCCTCTGTGGCGACTGAAGCCTCATGGACGCCACATCATTATCCATGAACATTTGGACCTGAGGAAGCTATCTGCAAAGTGGATCCACAAATGTTTCACAACAGATCAGAGTAGCATGTGTCGCGGGCAGGGGCCAGTCTCCCGTCACGGGGGCTGCCCGGGGAGATCACGCTCTAGTCCGGTACCTTCTCCTTGGTGGCTCGAGTGGGCCGGTCCCGGGGCTCGGGCAGCGCTCCTCGCCCACGAGTGAAAATGGGGATTGGGTTGGTGATCGGGTGGGTGTGCGGCCGGGGCCGCTATGGAGATTGTTCGTGACGCCACCCACGGGTCGTGGTGATTGTTGGCACCACCGCTGCTGATGATGGTGGGGGCTCCCGGGTGGCGGTGTTGTGGCGCAGCTAGGTGTTGACCCCTCCGTGGGTAGGGGGTGTGAGTCCCGGGGCCCGCTGGGGTGATGGAGCTGCTGGAAGGGTGCAGGGCAGGGTGGCGTAGCGCCGCGCTGTGCCTGAGGGAACTAGTGTACTCACTATTCAGATTAAAGTCACACAGAGTCCTTATAGTGAGCCAAGGCTGGATGCTGGTAGCCTCTGCAGGGGTGTGCTCAGGTCCCACACACAGATGCACAGCAAGGGCCCTTACAGCCACCCAGTCTGGTAGTCCAGGGCCCCAACCCTCGGCCACCACTTTCTCCGGGGAGCTGCAAGCCTCCCCTGTCAGCTTTTCACTGACCTCAGCACAGACTGACTAAACTCTGTTCTAACACTTCCTCAGTGCTTTCCAATCCCTCCTATTTTCCTGAGGAGGGGGTGAGTATGGCCTGATTGGTTTGTGTGCATCTGTGTGAGGACTGTGTTGGTGCCAAGGAGGAGAATGGCCTGCACTTTGCTGGATTTCTGCAGGCTCTGTGACACCCTGGTTTTGCCAGGGCGTCACACATGCCAGGGAAAACTTCCCAACTTCCCGGTTCATTTGTCAGCATTTCCGGACTGATAAGAACTTCCTGAATCGACTGGTCACTATGTATAAGACCTGGATTTGGTTGTATGACCCTGAAAACAAGAAGCAGTCAAAAGAGTGGAGGCACGGTGGTTCTCCTCATCCAAAGAAGTTCAGGGTGCAAAAATCGGCCACTAAGGTGATGGTTTCTGTGTTCTGGGATAAGGAGGGCATGCTACTAGACAACCTTCAAAAAGGTTCCATCATCAATGCGAGGTATTACATTGAACGTTTGGACCAATTGAAGGCAGCTCTGAAGGCCAAAAGGCTCAGCAAGCTGTCCAAAGAAATATTGTTCCTGCAAAACAGAGAGCTGGGCTTCCAGCTGGTTGACCACCCACCTTATTCACCGGATCTAGCTCCCTCTGACTATTATCTGTTTCTAAACCTGAAGAAACACCTCAAGGGTACCAAATCTCACACCATTTCTGATGCCATGGCTGCTACAGCTACCTGGTTTGAGGCACAACCGAAATCCTTCTTTTTGCTAGACTTACAGAACTTGGAATACCGATGTAAGAAGTGTGTTGACAGCAGTGGAGAGTATGTGGAATAAATGTAAAGTTTCATCATCCAATCTCGTTTCGTTCTGGGTAAAGCCAAAGAGTTATCAGCAGCCCCTCGTATCATAGTGGTTGGAGCTATTCAGGGCCGGCCCCAGGTTTTTGTGGGCCCTGGGTGAAAGAGTCTCAGTGGGCCCCATCCACACATAGACATGCACAGATACATACACATAAAGGCATACGTATACATACATATTTATAGAGAAATTCACAAAAACATATAAATAGACATAAATCTAGACACAGTCATAAACACTGACATACATAGATACACATCATACATGCACACACAGACACATTAGAGATATTTCTAATATTGGGAAGCCGGCAACAGCTCCCCCACTTGTCTCATATCCAGCTCCTACTGGGCATGTGTCTGCGCCATGCTGATTGGTGGCCGTCACTAACATACATGGCCGCACATAGAGCGCACTGACACTGCTGTATATACATCACAAGAGAGGCTGGGGACATACACATTACTGGGGGGGGGGGAAACATATTACTGAGGAAAGGGGTATACAGCAATGGGGGCATACAGCTCTAGAGGGGGGCAGTGGCTCTGGGGTAGGGGGGGACAAACAGTTCTGAGGTGTTGGGTGACATGCAGCTCTGGGGGTATACAGCTCTGGGGTGGGCGGTGAAATTCAACTCAGGGGGGTATACAGCACTGGGGTGGGGGTGCATTCAGCTCTGAGGGGGTATACAGCTCCGGGGTAGAGGGGACATACAACTCTGAGGTATAGTAGTATGCAGCCCCCATATTCCTCCATATAGTGTTATGAAGCCCCCATTGTCCTCCACATAGTATTATGTAGCCTGATATGGTACTATGCAGCCCCGATATGGTAGTATGCAGCCCCCATATGGCACTGTACAGCCCCATATGACACTATGCAACCCTTATATGGCCCTATGCAACCCTCATATAACATTAAGCAGCCCCCATATAGCATTAGGCACCCTCATGTAGTATACAGCCCCCATATAGCACAATGCAGCCCAATATAGCATTAGGCACCCTCATGTAGTATACAGCCCCCATATAGCACAATGCAGACCCATAAAGCATTAGGCACCCTCATGTAGTATACAGCCCGCATATAGCAGAATGCAGACCCAGATAGCATTAGGCACCCTCATGTAATATACAGCCCCCATATATAGCACAATGCAGACCCATATAGCATTAGGCACCCTCATGTAGTATATAGCCCGTAAAATGCACACTGCAGACCCAGATAGCATTAGGCACCCTCGTGTAGTATACAGCCCGTATATAGCACAGTGCAGACCCAGATAGCATTAGGCACTTTCATGTAGTATACAGCCCCCATGGTCATCTAGCCACAGTGATTGAATACATACTTCTCCTCGTTCACCTGCTGCTCCGGTCAGCTCAGTGTGTCCACTGTTGTCGCTATGACCTCACTGCAGGCGCGCAGTGTTGATGTCATCGTGCTCCGCTGCTGAGCTGTCAGAGCACCGACAGACACAGACAACTGCGATGCCGATACAATTGAAAGTGCGATCATCGGCGGGGGGAAGTCCGGTGACAGCGCGGACACCGGGCCACCCTGAGTAGCGGTGACTTGTCCTGCCACTGCAAGTCGGCCCCCCTGGCAGTCCAGGGCCCCAGCATTTGACCGGGTTTGCTGGGTGCTGACACCGACCCTGGGGCTATTTGATAAATTAGGCTTATTTAATGACTGACATGTCTACGTTTGCACCAATTTTTCTTTGGCTTTTTAGCTTACTTAGTAACTAGAGATGAGAAAACCGGTCGTGGTTCGGCTCGAGTTCGGTTCGTCGAACGGAGGTCTCGTTCGAGTTCAGTTCGGCGAATGTTCGACGAACCGAACTCGAACCGCATAGGAAACAATGGCAGGCAATCACAAACACAGAAAAACACCTAGAAAGCACCCTCAAAGGTGTCCAAAAGGTGACAAACAACTCACAACACAACACAAACACATGGGAAAGTGACAAGGACATATACTCATGCGAAAACAAAAGAGCTGGACAAGGAAAAAGAGGAGACACAGATATATGAGTATATGCAAGGAAACATCGATGCCATTACTGTGCAACTTGAGCCCTGCTCATTTTAGGCTTCCAATCTGGATAAATTGCCTGAGCTTGCCACGTACGCCTTGGGGATCTTGACGTGTCCTGCAGCCAGCGTTGTCTCGGAACCTTTCTTCAGTGCTGCTGGGGTCTGCTGGCAGATAAGCACACGCGTCTGTCCACTGACAATGTGGACATGGCTCTCAGAGGACTTTTCTTCCCCTGGGTCAGCCAGGGGACGCGAAAGGCACACGTATTTTTGAGAGTGCTTCATGCAAAGCATCTTTTTCATTTTGAAAAGGGGGATCAACTGATGCCAGTCAAGTGGGGTGTGTATGGCCCAATTAGTGGCAACGAGGGAGACTGTGGTTGGAGTCCCCTCGCTGTGTTTCTAAAAGAACCAAGATGAACAAGTCATGGCTCTCAGAGGACTTTTCTTCCCCTGGGTCATCCAGGGGAGGTGAAAGGCATGCGTATTTTTGAGAGTGCTTCATGCAAAGCATCTTTTTCATTTTGAAAAGGGGGGGTCAACTGATGCCAGTCAAGTGGGGTGTGTGTGGCCCAATTAGTGGAAATGAGGGAGACTGTGGTTGGAGTCCCCTCGCTGTGTTTCTAAAAGAACCAAGATGAACAAGTCATGGCTCTCAGAGGACTTTTCTTCCTCTGGGTCAGCCAGGGGACGCGAAAGGCACACATATTTTTGAGAGTGCTTCATGCAAAGCATCTTTTTCATTTTGAAAAGGGGGATCAACTGATGCCAGTCAAGTGGGATGTGTGTGGCCCAATTAGTGGCAACGAGGGAGACTGTGGTTGGAGTCCCCTCGCTGTGTTTGTAAAAGAACCAAGATGAACAAGTCATGGCTCTCAGAGGACTTTTCTTCCCCTGGGTCATCCAGGGGAGGTGAAAGGCATGCGTATTTTTGAGAGTGCTTCATGCAAAGCATCTTTTTCATTTTGAAAAGGGGAGTCAACTGATGCCAGTCAAGTGGGGTGTGTGTGGCCCAATTAGTGGCAACGAGGGAGACTGTGGTTGTAGTCCCCTCGCTGTGTTTTACATGATTTTCGAAGGGCATGACATGCCTAAGAGGTTGAGTTTCAGCATCTGCAACTTGTTGGCTACAGAAAGGCTGCATTTACACCCTTTTGAGACCGAGTATTTTCGAGACCTTATGCCCATTGCAGTGCCCCAAGAGCCAATGGCCAGTCGCCACTCCTTCTCCAAGAAAGGCGTGCCCGCGCTACCACAGCAGGTCGCACACAACATAACCGATTCCTTGAGAAACTGTGTGTGACAGGGTGCATTTCACCACAGATACTTGGACCAGTAAGCATGGACAGGGGAGTTACATGTTGCTGACTGGGCACTGGGTAACTATGGTGAGAGATGGAGAAGGGTCTGCTGTACAAGTCTTGCCATCCCCACGACTTGTGTGTCAATCCTTCCTCTGTATGTACAAGTTCCTCCACTGATTCTGCCTCCTCAAACTCGTGTGGGTCCTCCACCTCGGCCCAAACCCTGTGTGGTCAGGCCACCCTTCCTTGTAACTGCACCCAAGAAATCCCACACACCTCCTTACTATGCTGGCAGCAGAGCTCAACAGCATGATGCGGTCGACTCTTTACTTAGAAATGTCTGGGAAATGTGAGTCACACCGCTGATGAGTTGTAGACGGTAAGCTCTGGAGAGTGAGACCGAGTTTCATCAATGGTTGTCTCCACTCAACCAGCAGCCAGGGAAGGCCGAGTGCGACAATGATGCAAACCAGTCTGCGACCCTTCTTCAGGGCAATGTGACACACGTGCCTTGTATGGCTCACGTGTTGAACCTGGCTGTCCAGCAATTTTTAAAACACTATCCCGGCCTACATGGCCTTCTGCAGAGGGCACGGTGTAACACCTGCCTGGATCGACACACTCAGATGGGCTGTAAAGGATAGGCTAGAGGCAAGCCACTCACCAAGCTGGACTCCCAGAACCCTGAAACCCTTTAACCCCTATACAGTGATTTGGAATTACACAGGGCCCAAGTTGATCAATACCTGTGGAAGGCTGCAGTTCCAGAGAATAGTAGTCATGCAGGATCAAAACATTAATTGAGGAAGAGGAACAGAATGGGATGGCCAGGACTTAATCAGAAAACAAGCAGAGGTGAAATGCGGATCGGCCAACGAGGTACATAAACAACAAGCAGGAAAAGTAGTCAGGTAACAAGCACACAAACTCATAAAACTGAACTGGGGGTAACAGTAACCAGAGGTTCATAGCTTTGTCTGGCAGTGGTCTGCAGACAGGAGGGGCCTAAAAAAGAGTGCGGTGTATTCCCATTGGTTGTAGCTGAATGATGGTACTTCATCTGTGAGATACCCACCACCTACATTCAGCCAGAGATTCTGCATCTGTCAAGGTAACGCAGCCCAGTGGGTGAGTATAACCTGCGTCCACCTGCGCCACTGGCATCGACTCCTTTCCCATCATCAGCACTATGCATGAAAGGAACACGTTGTCACCTGGCGACCGGAGTACAAATTGATTGAGTGGACTACGTTGGTGACTTAACAGCCGTGTGCGGCAATGATGCAAACCTGTCTGCGGCCCTTCGTCAGGACTTATGGCTCACGTGTTGAATCTGATTCTCCAGCAATTTTTAAAATACCATCCCAGCCTACATGGCCTTGTGCAGCGGGCACGCTGCTATGTGCTCACTTTCATCCTTCGCACCCAGCAGCTCAACAACTTTCATCGCTCCGGAAGTCTTTAGGTCTTGTGGTTAAACGCCTGAAATGCGATGTTACGACATGCAGGAATTGGAATCTGCACATATTGCAGCGTCTGTGGCAGCACCGCAGAGCCCAGCTGAAATACGGTATGATGCATACCCTGGGCTAACTTGATCCAGAGGTGGTGCAGCTCACGCTGCTGGAGTGGTGTCAGATCAAGGACCTATGCACCCTTCTACACAGTTTACAAATGTCGATGAAGATGTTTAGCACTGGCGATGCCATCCTCAGCGTGACAATTCTGGTCATCTACAAGATGGAGCACACTGTAAGCATTATTCGGAGTCAGGTGTTGGTCCAAGAGGAAGGGGAGGAAGTACAGGAGGAGTCATTTGCAGAAGGGATAATAAGATCTACAAGGTCCAGACGGTGAGCGGCACCTAGGCGGAAGTCAAGGGACGGTGAGGGAGAGGGATTAACAAGGACGCATAGTATCAGCAAAAATTGTTGCGGAAGGTGCAGGAGCCCATGAAGAAATGGAGGACGAACTGGCGATGGGCATGGAAGACTCAGCTTGCTCACATTTCGGTTGTGCGAGGTTGGGGGGAGAGGGCAGAGGAAGGAGGCACGATTCTCACGTCTCTGCCACCAACACACCAAGGACTTGGTCCTCCTGGATGCACAAGACACATGAGCGCCTTCTTGCTGCACTACCTACAACATGACCCTCGGATTGTACGAATTCGAAGTAATGCTAACTACTGGGTTGCCACACTGTTAGATCCTCGGTACAAGACAAAATTTGGCGAAAGAATTCCTGCCATAGAAATGGACGCACGTATACAGGAGTATCTGCAGAAGGTGGTACGCAATCTTAGATCTGCTTTTCCACTAAACACCAGTGCTGCACAGAGTGAATCTCAACGCTTTGTCATGGATAGGAGGAAATGGTCTTTTACTTGTCCACATCAGAGGGACCGAGGGCTGGCTGCTGTGCTGAGATGGCGTTAAGTACGGTGTCCCTACAGAGTTGCACTTTTGGTCATATACAAAATGAGTTGAAAAGGACAGATGCTGGTGGAAAGGGGAACAGGTGTGTTGGAAAGGGGAAAAAAGTTTTTGTCCGTGGGTTTGGTGGTTAAGCAAAAGTAACATTTGCTGAAGAAACACTATCTGTTACGGTGGGACTGGCAGATTTGGATAAGGTGGTAGATACTATGTTACCGCTATATAACGAAAATTAATAAGAAAAGAAAGAGAAAGGTATATATCCCCATCAGCAGTCAGTGTCCACCGTGCTCCCAGATGGAAAAGGAGAGGTTGGCAACTGGAAGGTTAGGTGGAGGATACAAAGCTGTGTGACTATGAAACTAATAGTAGCCTGAACCGAGTTAGACGCCACTCGGATCTGGAGACTGGGAGCCCTGTTAGCGTCACAGGGTCCACACGCCCACCCAGCCCAGGAACTCCCTGTTAACAACACAGGGGCCATTGAGTACGCTGACCGTGTGCATTGGGGCCACACCTGTGGACAGCAGGCGCATCAGCAGCAGCAGGCCTTTTAATGCCACTGGGCTGCACAAGCAGGACTGGTAGGACAGGAGCTGGTCTTAACCGTTATGCGTTACCAACTGTGGTGGCGGCCTGCATCGACGCCCTATCCCTGCCTACCTCTGGCCTAAAGCCGCAATGGGTTCAACACATGGAGATGTGCTCTTTCGGAGCATAATAGAAGACTGCGCACCTCCTTGTTGGCTCCAGCCCGTTTTATAACCTGGGTCCGCCCCAAACCAGGGTGGACCACAATGCACCTCCTGGAGATAAAAGCAGAGTGACACGTCATGAGTGGCATAACTAGCGTCCTATTTGGAACCGCAACTTCAATAATGACCTCATGGCTGCCACGACACAAACACCTCACCAGTCATCGTCTGACCATCAATAATGAGGTGACAAGTCATAGGGGCGGGCCTCTGCAAGCCATTTGGGAGTGGCCTGGCCACATCGTCAGGACACCTGATGCCCTGTGGTGTATATGGGTCCCCCATATCAGGGGCAGGGCCAAAGAGTTCATTACCGGACCTAGTCTCTGATGCAGTAAGTGTCTGAGCATGCTCAGTAGCATGAAATACAGTCTCTGAAAAAAGACTATCAGCTTTAGCATGGTGTCTAGGCACAAAACAGGACTTAGACCCGGCTCGGAGTGCAAGTACCTGTGCAAAGAGGCTTTTCGCACTAAGTGTGGGAGCATGCACTGTATCCCGAAATGAAGACTTAGCCTCAGGAATGGCACAGTCAGGCTGAGCATACTCACTAGGCGAAACACTGTAGTTAGGCTGCGGCTGGGTTAAATCGGCACACGCAAGCGCACTAGCTGCCTCTCCACACTTAGACGTGGAGGAAAAATTGCTCTTCGGGTGTGGACTTGGAGATGCTGTCTATGAACAGAAGGAAAAGCTAAAAGTGTGTGTTACAGCAAGGAGCCACCGCGGAAACACTTCGTTCAATTGTGAGGGGAGTCATTTTGGAGTTTGGTGAGGAGTACCGTAACGCCAGTGAGCAGCATCCTGTGCCACAGACCAACATTCTTACGGTGCTGTCTATACTGCTTACCGTGAGAGGAGCGTAAAGTCTGTATTTCTGACAACTGGACATCACAGTACCCGGGTACGGTAGGCTGTGCCCAGACAATAATGCGGGCACGCAACACTTTGTTTTATTAGCAAAACACATATCTGTTCTGGGTAGGCTGACTATTTACAGACAATAAGACTTGCTGCCTCTGCACTGTCAAATTGTCACGTACACTTTAAATCATAGAGGGACAGCGACACATGTTTGCATTGACTTTTGATTTTCAAGATTTCCATGACTGTGTTGCAGAGCTGTGTGGTTTGCATTCACACTGTTATCATCTGCCTTATCTGTGAGGCTTTAGCTAACAAGGGTATTCAGGGGGGTAATGTGTTTTGTCTATGTTTACGTAGATAACTGGGAAGCTCTTGTGATGCGCCACTGGTAAGTCGTGTTCGCACACACACACACAAATACACACAAACACACACAAACACACAATTACTGCTACGCAGAGGGATTAGCAGGTAGTAGGCAACAGAATAGATTGTTCAATTATTTAAATTGTATGCATGGTTCTTATTGTTTGTTTTGGTAAAGTTAAACAATCATTTATCAACCCAACTGGCTAGAGTCCTTTTCCTGTTGCCTGGTTTTGCTGCATACTGGGGAGCCCACCCTGTACACGACTTAAAATGAAACATAAGTCGCAATGTGAATTTCACTGTGCTACAATGCGGCCTAGCGTGCCTGTGCAACCACCGCCTGCCCCATCAAGTGCATCTGCGTGCTCTTCATCCTCTGTGACTGTGGGGACAGCAGTCTCACAAGGTTTTTCACACTGAACTTCCACTCCTTTGCCCGCAACAGGGAGTGTGATTGGCAGCTCATCACTTGTTTTGGAAGTGGAAACAGAAGGTATTGTTGAGCTGTCAGACATCGAGAGAACCATCATTGGATGCAGGCTACATTATATCCACGCCTGCACCTTTGTCACAGATTGGCTGGACTACCTGCATTTAATAATTGCATTCCAGAAATGGAAAGGAGTGTAGAATGCTCATGTGTTGTACCTTGCTTGGCAGCAAAGAAACACTAACTTAGTATTACAGACAATTTTAGGATGGCAGAAAAAGAGTCAGCTCTTTGGGCAAATTAAATAGAGTGGCAAAAGTGGACAGGTGGGTACAGTGGCTGTGTTCTGTGGGTACCAGGACAGTAAAAGAAGCCTCACTTTCTATCCCTCCGAATGATCAAATGCAGCAAGGAATTCCCTGAGTTTGCTATAAAATTAGCGTAGCAAAATGTGCATGAGGGTGTCATGCAGAGGTGCTGCAAATAGATTTGCACCAGTGGGACAATAATGAAATACAACAGCCAGTTCTTGTATGCCACTAAATGGCAGCATTTTTTGCTATCATTATAGCTTATTAAAAACAGAGCAGGAGGGTGTCATGCAGAGGTGCTGCACATAGATTTGCACCAGTGGGGCACTAATGGAGTACAACAGCCACTTTTAGGATGCCACTAAGTTTACTCAGTGTTTGCTAGTATAATGGCTTAGTTATAATGAGTTGGAGTGTGCAATGCAGGCAGACGTGCTGCAAATATCTTTGCACTAGTGGGACAATAATGAAGTCCAACAGCCACGTTTAGGATGCCACTAAGTTCACTCAGTGTTTGCTAGTATAATGGCTTAGTAACAATGAGTTTGAGTGTGCAATGCAGGCAGACGTGCTGCAAATATCTTTGCACTAGTGGGACATACAGAAGTCCAACAGCCACTTTTAGGATGCCACTAGGTTCACTCAGTGTTTGCTATTATAATGGCTTAGTAACAATGAGCTTGAGTGTGCAAAGGGCAGGAGGGTACAGTGGCAGGGTTGTGGGTCTGGGTAGAGGAATGGAAGCCTACCTTTCTATCACTCCTAATGGGGAAATGCAGCGAGGAAATCCCTGACCTTAGCTAAGCAGACGCGGTCATCTTGTGTAGCTGTTAAACTCTGTTTTCACGGCCCTGACTGTCACCTATGGCTCTGACCCTGCCGGTATTAGCCCTTAAAAGGACTGATAGAAACTTCTATCCCTATTCTGTACAGCGCTGTGTATAGAGCGTGCACAGCGGTATCGGAGCTAGGCGCTGCGCCAGCGGTGACTGACACCAAGGACGCAGAAGGCAGATAATGGCGTGCTGGAGGAAAATGTCCGTTTTTATAATGCAGGGACATCTGACAGGGACATCCTATCACACATGCCGTTGCTTCTCTGGCTAAAAGTCCACTTAGCTGTGTGTGTGTCTGGGATTGGCTGACATGCTGGCCCGCACCACTACACGCGCGCGCTTAGGGAAGGAAGACAAGGAAAAAAAAAAAAATGGCGATCGCCATTATCCATACAGCAGTGATCTGAATGCGCTGTTCACGCACACTATACACTGAAATGTCATAATAGTGTGAGTCACAGAGTGACTTACACTATTACAACGGAAAGCCAGCTAGGAATTAGCTGGTCTTTTTGCTGCTAGAACCGTTCTCGAACGTATCTAGAACTATCGAGCTTTAGCAAAAAGCTCGAGTTCTAGTTCAATCTAGAACAGCCCCCAAAATCACTCGAGTCGCGAACTGGAGAACCTTGGACCGCGAACCGCGCTCAACTCTATTAGTAACATAATAACTTTTTCGGTGCACATAAGGTTAGGCCCCTTAGATACATTCTCTTTCAGCAAGGCCACCTCCTTGTTGGACATGGAGTAGAATATGTGTAAGGCCTAAAACACACATCCGTGAAAACCACGTCCGTGTAAAACGGGCCATTTTTTGGGTCCGTTTTCCGTTTTTAGGTCCGTTTTTATGGTACGTGTGGCCTGCGTGTGTATCCCGTATGCTAGCCGTATGTACGTGTGGAATGTCCGTGTGTGCGTGAGTGAAATAACTGACATGTGTGTGTTGTCCGTGTGAAATGTACGTGTGTGATGCAAAATGTCGTTACTACATGTCGGAAGACAGAGTAGCGGGATGAGACTGAACTCGGGTGAACTTCACCCGACTTCATTGTCATGCTGCGGCTCTGTCTGTGCCGTGTACTGATTAGCGGTCACCAGTGAAGGATTCACCGGTGACCGCTAATCCCCCAAGTGACTGAAGTGTCCCCCCCACTCTCATACTCACCGATCCCCGATCACCGGCGCTGCACGGCGTTCACACTGCTCCGGCGGCTTTTTCTAATTTGAAAAAGCCGGCCGCTCATTAAACAATCTCGTATTCCCTGCTTTCTCCCCCCACCGGCGCCTATGATTGGTTGCAGTGAGACACGCCCCCACGCTGAGTGACAGGTGTCTCACTGCACCCAATCACAGCAGCCGGTGGGCGTGTCACTATGGAGTATAGAAATAAATAAATAATTTAAAAAAACGGTGTGCGGTCCCCCCCTATTTTAATACCAGCCAAATAAAGCCATACGGCTAAAGGCTGGTATTCTCAGGATGGGGAGCTTCACGTTATGGGGAGCCCCCCAGGCTAACAATATCAGTCAGCAGCCGCCCAGAATTGCCGCATACATTATATGCGACAGTTCTGGGGCTGTACCCGGCTCTTCCCGATTTGCCCTGGTGTGTTGGCAAATCGGGGTAATAAGGAGTTATTGGCAGCCCATAGCTGCCAATAAGTCCTAGATTAATCATGTCAGGCGTCTCCCCGAGATACCTTCCATGATTAATCTGTAAGTGACAGTTAAAAAACACACACACACCTGAAAAAATAATTTATTAGAAATAAAAAACACTAACAAAGTCCCTCATCACCAATTTATTAACCCCGACAAAGCCCTCCATGTCCGGCGTAATCCACGGACCTCCAGCGTCGCATCCAGCTCTGCTGCATGCAGGTGACAGGAGCAGCAGAAGACACCGCCGCTCCTGTCACCTCCACGCAGCAACTGAGGTGAGTAGCGCGATCAGCTGAGCTGTCACTGAGGTTACCCGCGGCCACCGCTGGATCCAGCGGTGGCCGCGAGTTACCTGACTGACAGCAGCTGATCGCGCTACTCACCTCATTTGTTGCGTGGAGTTGACAGGAGCGGCGGTGTCTTCTGCTGCTCCGGTCACCTCCATGCAGCAGAGCTGGATGCGACGTTGGAGGTCCGTGGATTACGCCGGACATGGAGGGCTTTGTCGGGGTTAATAAATTGGTGATGAGGGACTTTGTTAGTGTTTTTTATTTTTAATAAATTATTTTTTCGTGTGTGTGTGTTTTTTAACTGTCACTTACAGATTAATCATGGAAGGTATCTCGGGGAGACGCCTGACATGATTAATCTAGGACTTATTGGCAGCTATGGGCTGCCAATAACTCCTTATTACCCCGATTTGCCAACACACCAGGGAAAATCAGGAAGAGCCGGGTACAGCCCCAGAACTGTCGCATATAATGTATGCGGCAATTCTGGGCGGCTGCTGACTGATATTGTTAGGCTGGGGAGCTCCCCATAACGTGAAGCTCCCCATCCTGAGAATACCAGCCTTTAGCCATAGGGCTTTATCTGGCTGGTATTAAAATGGGGGGTGGACCGCATGCCGTTTTTTTTAATTATTTATTTATTTATTTTACTGCACAGTATAGACACGCCCACCGGCTGCTGTGATTGGGTGCAGTGACACAGCTCTCACTCAGCATGGTGGGCGTGTGTGACTGCAACCAATCACAGGCGCCGGTGGGCGGGTAAAGCAGGGAATACGAGATTGATTAATGGGCGGCCGGCTTTTTCAAAATAGTAAAAGCCGCCGGAGTTTTTATAACAGCAGTGCAGCGCCGAGCCGGAGATCGGGGAACGGTAAGTATGAGAGAGGGGGGGAACTGACCGACAGACAGCAAGAGGGACAGATAAGACAGAGAGACCGATCGACAGACATAGATACCGACCGACGGACTGATCGAGAGAACGAAACAGAAAAAGAAAAAAGACCGACATGACATGAAAAAAGCACAAAACGTACAGGGAGCAAACAGAGATGCGTCCGTGTCACTCGGACGTGCGCACAGACCCATTGACTTTCATTGGGTCCGTGCTGCGTGTTGCGTGCAGAAAACGGACATGCTTCCGTGCAAAACGCACACAGGTACGGATCACGGACACGGACAAACGGACATGCATCAAAAACGCACGTGGAGCTTTTATCATACAATAACATTGGTGCACGTTTGGCCGTGTCTCCAGTATACACGGAAACGGACCAAACACACACGTGTTTCACGGATGTGTGTTTTAGGCCTAAAACACGTAATGAATGTGGTGCAAATCTTTTACAGGGCAAATTGCCCCAGAAGTCTGACATATTTAGCTTGATTTATTTCCTTCACTTTGCTTATTTTTCTTTTTGCTTCTGTGGATTTTGGTTCCAAATTGCATGGCCTGTAGCAGGCAAAATAGGTACAACCAAGCAGAATTATTACTACAGTCTTAAATTATAACAGGCTAATAAGAGGCAGGGGATGTGCCAAATCTAACACAGTGCCTCAATCAGTGTGATAGATTTGTGCAATAAATGTAGGTGGTATAAAAAGTATCTAAGCACATAATAAATTTGCTATGTTTTCCCATTATTTATTTATATATTTATTTTTTTGCTCAAAATCATCCAGATCTCTGCTGTATTTTGCTTTGTAAATCTCCCCCTGAATTGTCTTGAGCAAATCTTAAGCAGCGTGGACCGATGACACTGGTACAGTAGGGTAGATGAGTTGGTGCACATAGGTGATGAAGGTGGAACTGAGTAACAAAACTGTAGAAATTGAGAAATGTAGTAGGACTAGAATTACAGAGGTGTTTATGTGCAAACCGATGTATTGCAGCTGGAATAGCAATTACTGATTCATAGGTGAAACCGCATTGTTTGATATAGCAGAGCTGGAACAGTGGTGAATGATGTAGCAAAGGTATGACTGTAATCACTGATATAGCGGAGCTGGAAACAGGGATGATTGAGGAAGCAGGGGTGGAACAGCAATGACTGTTGTAGCAGAGCGAGAACTGCAATGGAGATCCTGAGCTATTGTTATGCTTGCAGGGTGAGCACAGGGTTGGTGGGTCCACTGTACCAAAGGTACCGATAACTGGCATGGAGGGGTAAGGACACAGAATGTGGAGTAAGAGAAGGGATGCAATAATACAACACAGGGAAAGGGAGACAGACAGGGGGAAATAGACACAAAAAGGAAAACATTTCATGCTCTTCCAATGCAGCTAAACACTGCAGCTGCAATTGTCATGACTCCTCAACTCCTTCCAGAGATTGGTTCCTTCCAAAGTGGTCAGCATATGCATGAAGATTCTATAACTGGATTCAGATGATAAGACACGTGAGTTTTTATAGCAAAGGATAGCCAGATAAGAAAGAGCCCTTAACCCCTTCAGCACCAAAAGACAGTAGATTCACTCAAACACAAGCTGCAGACCTGCGCATAATAAGGCGTTGCGACCTTCTGGTCCCCAGACTTGCCAGACGTCTCCCCAGAGCGGGACACACCCATGACAGAGGTACAGTGTGTGGGTCATATTTTGTTCAGGGAACACAGTGAGGTGCAATTACTTATTCAGGGGCACAGCATATGTAAAATCTTTTTATTCAAGATTATAATCATTCAACTATTTCTAAGGGCATCGTGTAGGGATGTGCTGTACAAGACAGGAAAAGACGGAAGTCTGCAGAGACAAGCTGTGAATGTGAAAAGTCATCATGGTGTATGGACAAGATGAAGAAAAGAAAGCGTTTTGACTCACTTGGGTGCAAGTTGAGGTATCACAGGAATCATTTGATTTAAAAAGCTTTACTGGTTTCCTTTCAGTCCACAAAAACCATTCCATAAGAAAACATAAATAAAACAACCTTTCACCAGCATAAAGGTTCAAACATAGATTGCAAACAGTCCGTGTAGCTGCGGGATCATCTGCTCAGGATAAGACACGTTACCTTGACACAGGTGTCCCACTGGAGAGGTAGCGACTGCCACACACGGACAACTTCTCAGGCTCCCGATCTTCATTTTATATTATGTATCACTCCCAATGGTGGAGTATATGAGCAGTCAGTCTCGACCATCTCTCCGGCTGCTTGTAAAACCTGGCCCTGATGCACCCTAATAATGCTCGTGATAATAGGTGTACTAGAGCTTGCATCCATGCTTACATCACAGAGGAAAACCACCTCTGTGATACAAACCTCCCATCAACTACATGTCTGGCAGTCATCTTACAGTCTCAATTAATAGGTTAGATATGTCAAATGGGGTGACATTCCCTTTAAGGACAAACTAGGAGTTCATGCGATACAAATATATATGAGTCTGACCTTACATTACAATTTATGTACTGATGTTGGTTCTTGTGATGTATTTCTGTACTGCTGGTTATTCTGGTGATGGATTTTGATACTGCAGGTGGTCCTGATGTATTCTTGTCCTTTTTTATCTCTGATCCTGTACATTTGTAATAATCCGTAACTATTACGTTATGCATGGTTATGTTAATAAAGTATTGTGCTGTTTGACAAGTTAAGGGTTACTATGTTTATTTATGGCCAAGTTTGGGCTGAAAGTCTACCATCGCTCTATGTGACTGCAGACTTCTGAATTCTCACAGCGTGTGCACTGCATGCTGTTTAGATTTTCAGGAGCAGGTGGTGAGAGTGGGAGGTTACAAAACACCTATGCAATTTATATACATGCGGTTATGTGCCAACTAAACATGCATGGCCTCGCTCAATATACTGTGAATTGAATATACAAAGTGAATTGAGTGAGGCCTCACGCGAGTAGTCGAAATGACATCTAGCTTCTTTTGTTGCTTCTATCAATGACTCAGAGCAGTAGTTTTCCACTGAACATTGAAAGAATTAGGAAAAACAGCTCGTCGGCATGTGATTGTAAGTTCAATTCATATATGAATGAGGGGGTCACATGACGAATACTGAAATTGCATGTGGGGGGAGGAAAGAATACCAAACTGAATTCTTGCCCTGGGGCTGGAAGACCTAGATCTGCCTCTGCCCATCGCCCCTTCTGCATGTCACGGGTTTGTCACGGTTGGCAGATAACTCTTTGGTATCTGGCTGCAGAAGGTCGCTGCGTTTGTCTGTACAAATTGATATTTCATTCTTTGTTTCTCTGGTGTATATTGTGTTCCATGTATCTTTTAAGGTGAAGTCTTTCCCTTTTAGGACTCTGCAGATATTTTGGGAGTTTAGCTGCAAATCCTCATCTCCACTCTCTGTGTCCATATATACCTGCATTTTCTCTTTGGTTTGTTGCTGGTGATAATAGTTTTACTCTTATGATTTTCAGATTGCAAGCAGTTGACTTGGAATCACCTGTGGAGACACATTATATGTTGCTGTACTTCATTTATTGTCAAACTACTGTGTTTTCTCTTTTAAAATCATAATGACAACCAAAAACATCCAAATGACCCTAATCAAAAGTTCACATACTCTGGTGATTTTGGCCTGATAACATGCACAGAAGTTGACACAAATGGATTTGAATGGCAAATAAAGGTAACATCCTCACCTGTGACCTGTTTGCTTGTAATCAGCGTGTGCATATAACCTGATTGAGTTTCTGGGATCCAGACAGACTCTTGCATCTTTCATCCAGCCACTGACATTTCTGGATATTGAGTCATGGGGAAAGCAAAAGAATTGTCAAAGAATCTACGGGAAAAGATAGTTGAACTATATAAAACAGGAAAGGGATACAAAATTATATCCAAGGAATTAATAATGTTAGCAGTGTTCAAACTGTGATTAACAAATGGAAAATCAGGGGCTCTGTAAAAACCAAACCACAATCAGGTAGACCAACAAAAAATGTTGGCCACAACTGCCAGGAAAATTGTTTGGTGTGCAAAGAAAAACCCACAAATAATGTCAGCTGAAAACTAGCAGTGTGGCTGTTTGAAGATGCACTTGAAGAAAAATTGGCTGCATAGTTGAGTTGCCAGAAGAAAGTCATTACGGCACAAATGTCACAAAATATCTCATCTATGCAAAGCAGCACAGAGACAAGCTTCCAAAGAAACTTCTGGAATAAGGTATTTGGAGTGATCAGACCAAAATTGAACATTTTGGCCACAACCATAAATGTTACATTTGGAGAGGTGTCAATAAGGTCTATTCTGAAAGGAACACCATTCGTACTGTAAAGCACGGAGGTGGATTGCTGATGATGTGGGGATGTGAGAGCTATAAAGGCACAGGAAACTTGGTCAAAGTTGAAGGGAAGATGAATGCATTACGTTATCAGCACACACTGGAGGCAAATTTGCAC
Source organism: Anomaloglossus baeobatrachus (assembly GCF_048569485.1). Lineage (NCBI taxonomy): Eukaryota > Metazoa > Chordata > Amphibia > Anura > Aromobatidae > Anomaloglossus > Anomaloglossus baeobatrachus. The sequence continues at coordinate 88,013,980 of NC_134362.1, forward strand.
TCATCAGCCCGGAAGCTGTGCATGGGACATACTTGGGTGTTCCAACATGACAATGATCCAAAACACAAGCCAAGTCGACCTGTCATTGGCTACAGCAAAACAAAGTGAAGGTTCTGGAGTGGCCATCTCAGTCTCCCGACCTCAATATCATTCAGCCACTCTGGGGAGAACTCAAACACGCAGTTCATGCTACAAAGCCCAGGAATTTACAGGAACTGGAGGCTTTTTGCCAAGGAGAATGGGCAGCTTTACCATCTGAGAAAATAAAGAGCCTCATCCACAACTACCACAATAGACGTCAAGCTGTCATTGATGTTAGAGGAGGCGATACACAGTATTAAAAACTGGGGTATGTGAACTTTTGATCAGGGTCATCTGGATGTTTTTGGTTGTCATTATGATTTAGAAACAGAAAACACAGTAGTTTGACAATAAATGGCTTCACCCAACTGCTAACTATGAGTGGGAAAAAAGATGTTGTGTTATCATTCATATTTCTCTGAAAAGGCCAAAAAAGCAAAAAAAATCTGCCGGGGTATGTAAACTTTTGAGCACAACTCTAAGTTGACAATTTGAAATTCTCTGTTTGTTTATTTTCTATGTGTGTTCTTTAGGACTTAGGGGGGTTGACTAGTGCTCATCCCATCTGGTCACTACTTAGGGCCCATTTCAGGGACAGCTAGGGCCTAGGTATCCTGCTACATTCTACACCTATCAGTAATCAAAAACTCCATATACAGTCACCAAAGTGAACTGAATAAATAAAATAAAATCCCCATTAAAGTGTAGGCAGTAAACAACCATAACGGGGATCATGATTCAGAGAAAAAAGTATAATTAAAATAACAGACTTCATTACATAGTTACATAGTTACTTAGGTTGAAAAAAGACCTAGGTCCATCTAGTTCAACCTTCCTCCACCAGTTGTACATTTAGTCACTAAGTCATTTATAACCAACAATGTTTTGTGTACTGAGGAAATCATCCAGCCCTTTTTTAAAAGCTGTTATAGTATCTGCCATTACTACCTCTTGTGGTAGTGTATTCCACAGTCTGACCGCTCTAACTGTAAAGAACCCTTTCCTATTTAGGTGTCGGAATCGCTTTTCTTCCACTCGCAGTGAGTGCCCCCTGGTCCTTAGTATTGTTTTCGGAAGAAATAAGTTATGTGCCAGTCCTTTATATTGACCACACATGTATTTATACATATAAATGAGATCTCCTCTGAGACGTCTTTTTTCTAAGCTAAACATATCTAACTTTTTCAATCTGCCATCATATGGGAGGCCTTCCATTCCTTGTAATAGTCTAGTTGCCCGCCTTTGAACTGACTCTAACTTCTGAATGTCCTTTTTAAAATGTGGAGCCCAAAACTGGATCCCGTATTCCAGATGTGGCCTTACAAGTGATTTATAGATGGGTAACAATACGTTGGGATCACGGGATCTAATCTCTCTTTTTATACACCCTAGAATCTTGTTTGCTTTAGCAGCTGCTGCCTGACATTGAGTGCTGCTGCTCAGCTTATTTGTAATGAGAATACCCAAGTCCTTCTCCTGTTCTGTAGTCCCGAGTTTACTTCCATTTAATGTATACGCAGCTATAGGATTACTCCGTCCTAGGTGCATTACTTTACATTTATCAACATTAAATCTCATTTGCCAAGTATCTGCCCATTCTGACATCTTATCCAGATCTTTTTGTAATATTGTACTATCCAGGTCAGTTTTTAATATCCTACATAGTTTGGTGTCATCGGCAAAGACTGACACTGTACTATCAATCCCATCCACAAGGTCATTAATATAGAGAGTAAAAAGAATTGGTCCTAGCACAGATCCCTGCGGCACCCCACTGCTGACTATAGCCCATTTAGAGAATGTAGCATTTATGACTACTCTTTGTTTCCTATCTTTTAGCCAATTCCTTACCCAGTTGCATATTGTGTCCCCTAGTCCTTGCTTCTGGAGCTTTAGTATAAGGCTATTATGTGGTACAGTATCAAATGCCTTTGCAAAGTCCAAATAAATCACATCAGCTGCATTACCAATATCCAGGTTTGCACTTACCCCCTCATAGAACCCCAACAGGTTGGTTAGACACGACTTATCTTTCATGAATCCATGCTGTTTGTCAGTTATCATATTATTTTCTGCAATATATTTTTGCATGTCATCCCTTAAAATGCCCTCAAAAACTTTGCATACTACTGATGTCAGGCTTACTGGACGGTAGTTGCCTGGATCTACCCTCTTACCTTTCTTAAATATCGGTACCACATCAGCAATCCTCCAATCCTGAGGCACCAATCCTGTTACAAGTGAGTCTAAAAAGATGAGATACAGCGGTCTGTCGATTACGGAGCTCAATTCCCTCAATATTCGTGGATGAATGCCATCTGGCCCTGGGGATTTGTCAATGTTTAATTTACTCAGACGTAGGCGTACTTCATCTTGTGTTAAATTAATTATATCGGGTGGTGGACTTTGATTTTTCACTTGTTGAATGATCCCTGGTACAGTCAGTTCCTTGGTGAATACAGATGAGAAATGCCTATTTAATATCTCAGTCTTTTGTTTGTCCTCTATAACTAACTTGTTATTATATTTTAAGGGTCCGATACTATCCTTTGTTTTCCTTTTGGCATTAATGTATTTATAAAAGATTTTGGGATTTATTTTAATGTCATTGGCGATTTTTGTTTCAGGCGCTAGTTTTGCTTGTTTGATTTCTTTTTTGCATTGCCTATTGATATCTTTATACTCCTGCAATGCTATTTCTGTATTCTCAGCCTTTAAGATGTTAAACGCCCTTTGTTTTTGTTTTATTATACTTTGTACAGTCTTATTTATCCATAGTGGTTTCTTTTTATTCCTGGACATTTTATTACCAGAGGGTATAAGTTTTTTACAGGACTCTAGCAGTATATCCTTAAACTTACCCCATTTATGTTCGGTATCCCCAGTTACCATGACTCTGTCCCAATCTACACATTTAAGCTCTTCCCTTAATTTGTTGAAATCAGCTTTCCTAAAATTCCAGGTTTTAGCATTCCCCCTTTGAAATGTTCTATTGAATATTATGTCGAAGCTTACCATATTATGATCGCTGGTGCCCAAGTGCTCCCGGACCTGTAGATTTGAAATTGTATCCGGTCTATTTGACAGGACCAGATCTAGCAAATTATCTCCCCTGGTCGGTTCATCTACCATCTGAGAGAGGAAATGGTCCTGAATGGTAGATAAGAACTTACAGCTTTTAGCAGAACCAGAAGATTCTATGTCCCACTGTATGTCTGGATAGTTGAAATCCCCCATAATAAGAACCCGATTATTATTATTAGCTGCCTTTTCAATTTGTTCCAGCATTTCACCCTCTATTTGTTCAGGTATGTTAGGAGGCTTATAGCAAACTCCAATTAGCATTTTTCCATTATTCCCCTCCCCATGTACATTTACCCATACTGACTCTACATTGTTGCTGTTCCCCTCAATGTCATCATACAACACAGGTTTTAGGTTAGATTTGATAAATATACACACCCCACCACCTTTTTGGCCTTTCCTGTCCTTCCTAAATGTACTATAACCCTGTATGTTTGTCACCCAGTCATGGCTTTCATCCAGCCAGGTTTCCGTAATGCCCACCACATCATAATCCATGGTTGACATAAGAGTCTCCAATTCATTCATTTTGTTTGCAAGACTTCTTGCATTTGCCAGTAGACATTTAATCCTATTAACACCTTTATTACTCCTAGCCTCCCTACGTTCCTTGTATGTCCCATCCCCCCCTAATCCTTCATTGACCCCTACCGTCTCCCTGTCTCTATCTGCTCTATCTATCCCCTTATTTGCTCCACTACCCTCCCTCCCCCCCGATCCTAGTTTAAAAGCTCCTCCATCCGTCTGACCATTTTCTCCCCCAGCACAGCTGCACCTTCCCCATTGAGGTGCAGCCCGTCCCTACCGTAGAGCCTGTAGCCGACTGAGAAGTCGGCCCAGTTCTCCATGAACCCGAACCCTTCCTTCCTGCACCAATTTCTAAGCCACATATTTATCTCCCTAAGCTCCCGCTGTCTTTCTAGTGACGCTCGTGGCATCGGTAGTATTTCTGAAAACACCACCTTGGAGGTCTTGGACTTCAGCTTCTCTCCTAGTTCCCTGTAATCATTTTTAAGGACCTTCCACCTGCCTCTAACTTTGTCATTAGTACCAATGTGCACCATGACCGCTGGGTTTTCCCCAGCCCCACCCAGCAATCTGTCTATCCGATCCACAATATGCCGAACCCGAGCACCCGGCAGACAACACACTGTTCGGCATTCACGGTCTCGGCGACAGATGACCCTGTCTGTCCGCCTAATTAGAGAGTCCCCTACCACCAACATCTGTCTGGGCTTTGCTGCACTCCTATTTCCCTCCTTCCTACAGCAGTTGTTTTCCTGGTTGCTAGGAGCAACGTCCTGCTGTAGTGACCCTAGTCCAGGCCCTTCATTCCTAATATCAGCCAAACAGGCATATTTACTAGGTTGTGCCAGGTCAGGACTAGGCTCCCTGACACTTTTCCCCCTACCTCTTCTTCTAACTGTTACCCAGCTACCTACCTCTGGGTCCTGATCTTCCCCACTTCCACCCTCCTCCATATCACTGGCCCCAGCCAGAGAAAGCTCAGTGAGCTCTAAACTCCTCTCCAGGTTTGCAATGCCCCTTAGTGTTGCAAGCTGCTTATTTAGATCAGTTACCTTGGCTTCCAAATACGCAACATGCTTGCATCGAGTGCAGACATATTCACCCTCGAACGGCTGCTCAAGGCATGCATACATCTGACAAGATACACACCTGGTAGCATTGTCCATGGAGCACCTATCAAATGGGGATCAACAGTAAAGTAGAAAAACAAAGAGAAAAAAACGAAAGAAACCCAATGGGAAACGTATAAGGATAAATTCAAACTATGTTCTTGTGTTGAAACTATGTAATTGTGTTGAAACTATGCACTTATCTTAAATTCAGCACTTTACTTCAGTTCAGCACCTCGCTCGCTCAGCCCCCTCGCTAGTACTGGCTGGTTTATATAGATGTACAATGAGTATCAGAAGCTGCTGGAAGCTTCTAGAAACAGGTGTGACTAATCCTACTAATTAAATCACAAGACTAACCTTTTTTTTTTTTTTCCCTTTTCACAGAATCACAAACAGACACACAATTCCCTAATGAAATTCAACAATTACAGTTATCACCACTATGTAATTGTGTTGAAACTATGCACTTATCTTAAATTCAGCACTTTACTTGAATTCAGCACCTCGCTCGCTCAGCCCCCTCGCTAGTACTGGCTGGTTTATATAGATGTACAATGAGTATCAGAAGCTGCTGGAAGCTTCTAGAAACAGGTGTGACTAATCCTACTAATTAAATCACAAGACTAACCTTTTTTTTTTTTTTTTCCCTTTTCACAGAATCACAAACAGACACACAATTCCCTAATGAAATTCAACAATTACAGTTATCACCACTATGTAATTGTGTTGAAACTATGCACTTATCTTAAATTCAGCACTTTACTTGAATTCAGCACCTCGCTCGCTCAGCCCCCTCGCTAGTACTGGCTGGTTTATATAGATGTACAATGAGTATCAGAAGCTGCTGGAAGCTTCTAGAAACAGGTGTGACTAATCCTACTAATTAAATCACAAGACTAACCTTTTTTTTTTTTTTTTTTTTTCCCTTTTCACAGAATCACAAACAGACACACAATTCCCTAATGAAATTCAACAATTACAGTTATCACCACTATGTAATTGTGTTGAAACTATGCACTTATCTTAAATTCAGCACTTTACTTGAATTCAGCACCTCGCTCGCTCAGCCCCCTCGCTAGTACTGGCTGGTTTATATAGATGTACAATGAGTATCAGAAGCTGCTGGAAGCTTCTAGAAACAGGTGTGACTAATCCTACTAATTAAATCACAAGACTAACCTTTTTTTTTTTTTTTCCCTTTTCACAGAATCACAAACAGACACACAATTCCCTAATGAAATTCAACAATTACAGTTATCACCACTATGTAATTGTGTTGAAACTATGCACTTATCTTAAATTCAGCACTTTACTTGAATTCAGCACCTCGCTCGCTCAGCCCCCTCGCTAGTACTGGCTGGTTTATATAGATGTACAATGAGTATCAGAAGCTGCTGGAAGCTTCTAGAAACAGGTGTGACTTATCCTACTAATTAAATCACAAGACTAACCTTTTTTTTTTTTTTTTCCCTTTTCACAGAATCACAAACAAACACACAATTCCCTAATGAAATTCAACAATTACAGTTATCACCACTATGTAATTGTGTTGAAACTATGCACTTATCTTAAATTCAGCACTTTACTTGAATTCAGCACCTCGCTCGCTCAGCCCCCTCGCTAGTACTGGCTGGTTTATATAGATGTACAATGAGTATCAGAAGCTGCTGGAAGCTTCTAGAAACAGGTGTGACTAATCCTACTAATTAAATCACAAGACTAACCTTTTTTTTTTTTTTTTCCCTTTTCACAGAATCACAAACAGACACACAATTCCCTAATGAAATTCAACAATTACAGTTATCACCACTATGTAATTGTGTTGAAACTATGCACTTATCTTAAATTCAGCACTTTACTTGAATTCAGCACCTCGCTCGCTCAGCCCCCTCGCTAGTACTGGCTGGTTTATATGGATGTACAATGAGTATCAGAAGCTGCTGGAAGCTTCTAGAAACAGGTGTGACTTATCCTACTAATTAAATCACAAGACTAACCTTTTTTTTTTTTTTCCCTTTTCACAGAATCACAAACAAACACACAATTCCCTAATGAAATTCAACAATTACAGTTATCACCACTATGTAATTGTGTTGAAACTATGCACTTATCTTAAATTCAGCACTTTACTTGAATTCAGCACCTCGCTCGCTCAGCCCCCTCGCTAGTACTGGCTGGTTTATATAGATGTACAATGAGTATCAGAAGCTGCTGGAAGCTTCTAGAAACAGGTGTGACTAATCCTACTAATTAAATCACAAGACTAACCTTTTTTTTTTTTTTTTTTCCCTTTTCACAGAATCACAAACAGACACACAATTCCCTAATGAAATTCAACAATTACAGTTATCACCACTATGTAATTGTGTTGAAACTATGCACTTATCTTAAATTCAGCACTTTACTTGAATTCAGCACCTCGCTCGCTCAGCCCCCTCGCTAGTACTGGCTGGTTTATATAGATGTACAATGAGTATCAGAAGCTGCTGGAAGCTTCTAGAAACAGGTGTGACTAATCCTACTAATTAAATCACAAGACTAACCTTTTTTTTTTTTTTTTTTTTCCCTTTTCACAGAATCACAAACAGACACACAATTCCCTAATGAAATTCAACAATTACAGTTATCACCACTATGTAATTGTGTTGAAACTATGCACTTATCTTAAATTCAGCACTTTACTTGAATTCAGCACCTCACTCGCTCATCAGCCCCCTCGCTAGTACTGGCTGGTTTATATAGATGTACAATGAGTATCAGAAGCTGCTGGAAGCTTCTAGAAACAGGTGTGACTAATCCTACTAATTAAATCACAAGACTAACCTTTTTTTTTTTTTTTTTTTCCCTTTTCACAGAATCACAAACAGACACACAATTCTCTAATGAAATTCAACAATTACAGTTATCACCACTAGAGATGAGCGAACCGGTCGCGGTTCGTCTCGAGGTTGGTTCGCCGAACGGACCTCCCGTTCGAGTTCGGTTCGTCGAACGTTCGACGAACCGAACTCGAACTGCATAGGAAACAATGGCAGGCAATCACAAACACAGAAAAACACCTAGAAAACACCCTCAAAGGTGTCCTAAAGGTGACAAACAACTCAAACACATTGGAAAGTGACAAGGACATATACTCATGCGAAAACAAAACAGCTGGACAAGGAAAAAGAGGAGGACACACAGATATAGGCATGGCACGCCCTTCTAAAATCATGTAAAACACCGCAAGGTGACTCCAAGCGGAGTCTCCATTTTTTCCAAAAATTGGGCCACACACACACCCACCCCTTCAGTGGCAGCAGTTGTGCCCCAGTTGTACACTTCACAGCTACATTTGCATCAAGCACATTCAAAAATACGCCATTCTTATCCGTCCCCAGGATGACACCGGGGTAGGTAGCAAAGTCTTTCCTGATCCCAGCTCTGTTCATCTTGGCTTCTTTTAAAAACACATCAAGCAAGGGTTACTCCAAGCGGAGTCTCCCTTTTTTTCCAAAAATTGGGCCACACAGACACCCACCCCATCAGTGGCAGCACTTGGGCCCTAGTTGCAAACAGGATGTTTTGATTTGCATCAAGCACATTCAAAAATACGCCATTCTTATCCGTCCCCAGGATGACACCGGGGTAGGTAGCAAAGTCTTTGCTGATCCCAGCTCTGTTCATCTTGGCTTCTTTTAAAAACACATCAAGCAAGGGTTACTCCAAGCGGAGTCTCCCTTTTTTTCCAAAAATTGGGCCACACAGACACCCACCCCATCAGTGGCAGCACTTGGGCCCTAGTTGCAAACAGGATGTTTTGATTTGCATCAAGCACATTCAAAAATACGCCATTCTTATCCGTCCCCAGGATGACACCGGGGTAGGTAGCAAAGTCTTTCCTGATCCCAGCTCTGTTCATCTTGGCTTCTTTTAAAAACACATCAAGCAAGGGTTACTCCAAGCGGAGTCTCCCTTTTTTTCCAAAAATTGGGCCACACAGACACCCACCCCATCAGTGGCAGCACTTGGGCCCTAGTTGCAAACAGGATGTTTTGATTTGCATCAAGCACATTCAAAAATACGCCATTCTTATCCGTCCCCAGGATGACACCGGGGTAGGTAGCAAAGTATTTCCTGATCCCAGCTCTGTTCATCTTGGCTTCTTTTAAAAACACATCAAGCAAGGGTTACTCCAAGCGGAGTCTCCCTTTTTTCCAAAAATTGGGCCACACAGACACCCACCCCATCAGTGGCAGCACTTGGGCCCTAGTTGCAAACAGGATGTTTTGATTTGCATCAAGCACATTCAAAAATACGCCATTCTTATCCGTCCCCAGGATGACACCGGGGTAGGTAGCAAAGTCTTTGCTGATCCCAGCTCTGTTCATCTTGGCTTCTTTTAAAAACACATCAAGCAAGGGTTACTCCAAGCGGAGTCTCCCTTTTTTTCCAAAAATTGGGCCACACAGACACCCACCCCATCAGTGGCAGCACTTGGGCCCTAGTTGCAAACAGGATGTTTTGATTTGCATCAAGCACATTCAAAAATACGCCATTCTTATCCGTCCCCAGGATGACACCGGGGTAGGTAGCAAAGTATTTCCTGATCCCAGCTCTGTTCATCTTGGCTTCTTTTAAAAACACATCAAGCAAGGGTTACTCCAAGCGGAGTCTCCCTTTTTTCCAAAAATTGGGCCACACAGACACCCACCCCATCAGTGGCAGCACTTGGGCCCTAGTTGCAAACAGGATGTTTTGATTTGCATCAAGCACATTCAAAAATACGCCATTCTTATCCGTCCCCAGGATGACACCGGGGTAGGTAGCAAAGTCTTTGCTGATCCCAGCTCTGTTCATCTTGGCTTCTTTTAAAAACACATCAAGCAAGGGTTACTCCAAGCGGAGTCTCCCTTTTTTTCCAAAAATTGGGCCACACAGACACCCACCCCATCAGTGGCAGCACTTGGGCCCTAGTTGCAAACAGGATGTTTTGATTTGCATCAAGCACATTCAAAAATACGCCATTCTTATCCGTCCCCAGGATGACACCGGGGTAGGTAGCAAAGTCTTTGCTGATCCCAGCTCTGTTCATCTTGGCTTCTTTTAAAAACACATCAAGCAAGGGTTACTCCAAGCGGAGTCTCCCTTTTTTTCCAAAAATTGGGCCACACAGACACCCACCCCATCAGTGGCAGCACTTGGGCCCTAGTTGCAAACAGGATGTTTTGATTTGCATCAAGCACATTCAAAAATACGCCATTCTTATCCGTCCCCAGGATGACACCGGGGTAGGTAGCAAAGTCTTTCCTGATCCCAGCTCTGTTCATCTTGGCTTCTTTTAAAAACACATCAAGCAAGGGTTACTCCAAGCGGAGTCTCCCTTTTTTTCCAAAAATTGGGCCACACAGACACCCACCCCATCAGTGGCAGCACTTGGGCCCTAGTTGCAAACAGGATGTTTTGATTTGCATCAAGCACATTCAAAAATACGCCATTCTTATCCGTCCCCAGGATGACACCGGGGTAGGTAGCAAAGTATTTCCTGATCCCAGCTCTGTTCATCTTGGCTTCTTTTAAAAACACATCAAGCAAGGGTTACTCCAAGCGGAGTCTCCCTTTTTTCCAAAAATTGGGCCACACAGACACCCACCCCATCAGTGGCAGCACTTGGGCCCTAGTTGCAAACAGGATGTTTTGATTTGCATCAAGCACATTCAAAAATACGCCATTCTTATCCGTCCCCAGGATGACACCGGGGTAGGTAGCAAAGTCTTTGCTGATCCCAGCTCTGTTCATCTTGGCTTCTTTTAAAAACACATCAAGCAAGGGTTACTCCAAGCGGAGTCTCCCTTTTTTTCCAAAAATTGGGCCACACAGACACCCACCCCATCAGTGGCAGCACTTGGGCCCTAGTTGCAAACAGGATGTTTTGATTTGCATCAAGCACATTCAAAAATACGCCATTCTTATCCGTCCCCAGGATGACACCGGGGTAGGTAGCAAAGTCTTTGCTGATCCCAGCTCTGTTCATCTTGGCTTCTTTTAAAAACACATCAAGCAAGGGTTACTCCAAGCGGAGTCTCCCTTTTTTTCCAAAAATTGGGCCACACAGACACCCACCCCATCAGTGGCAGCACTTGGGCCCTAGTTGCAAACAGGATGTTTTGATTTGCATCAAGCACATTCAAAAATACGCCATTCTTATCCGTCCCCAGGATGACACCGGGGTAGGTAGCAAAGTCTTTCCTGATCCCAGCTCTGTTCATCTTGGCTTCTTTTAAAAACACATCAAGCAAGGGTTACTCCAAGCGGAGTCTCCCTTTTTTCCAAAAATTGGGCCACACAGACACCCACCCCATCAGTGGCAGCACTTGGGCCCTAGTGGCAAACAGGATGTTTTGATTTGCATCAAGCACATTCAAAAATACGCCATTCTTATCCGTCCCCAGGATGACACCGGGGTAGGTAGCAAAGTCTTTGCTGATCCCAGCTCTGTTCATCTTGGCTTCTTTTAAAAACACATCAAGCAAGGGTTACTCCAAGCGGAGTCTCCCTTTTTTTCCAAAAATTGGGCCACACAGACACCCACCCCATCAGTGGCAACACTTGGGCCCTAGTTGTACACTTCACAGCTACATTTGCATCAATCACATTCAAAAATACCCCATAATTAACCGTCCCCAGGATGACACCGGGGTAGGTAGCAAAGTCTTTCCTGATCCCAGCTCTGTTCATCTTGGCTTCTTTTAAAAACACATCAAGCAAGGGTTACTCCAAGCGGAGTCTCCCTTTTTTCCAAAAATTGGGCCACACAGACACCCACCCCATCAGTGGCAGCACTTGGGCCCTAGTTGCAAACAGGATGTTTTGATTTGCATCAAGCACATTCAAAAATACGCCATTCTTATCCGTCCCCAGGATGACACCGGGGTAGGTAGCAAAGTCTTTGCTGATCCCAGCTCTGTTCATCTTGGCTTCTTTTAAAAACACATCAAGCAAGGGTTACTCCAAGCGGAGTCTCCCTTTTTTTCCAAAAATTGGGCCACACAGACACCCACCCCATCAGTGGCAGCACTTGGGCCCTAGTTGCAAACAGGATGTTTTGATTTGCATCAAGCACATTAAAAAATACGCCATTCTTATCCGTCCCCAGGATGACACCGGGGTAGGTAGCAAAGTCTTTGCTGATCCCAGCTCTGTTCATCTTGGCTTCTTTTAAAAACACATCAAGCAAGGGTTACTCCAAGCGGAGTCTCCCTTTTTTTCCAAAAATTGGGCCACACAGACACCCACCCCATCAGTGGCAGCACTTGGGCCCTAGTTGCAAACAGGATGTTTTGATTTGCATCAAGCACATTCAAAAATACGCCATTCTTATCCGTCCCCAGGATGACACCGGGGTAGGTAGCAAAGTCTTTCCTGATCCCAGCTCTGTTCATCTTGGCTTCTTTTAAAAACACATCAAGCAAGGGTTACTCCAAGCGGAGTCTCCCTTTTTTTCCAAAAATTGGGCCACACAGACACCCACCCCATCAGTGGCAGCACTTGGGCCCTAGTTGCAAACAGGATGTTTTGATTTGCATCAAGCACATTCAAAAATACGCCATTCTTATCCGTCCCCAGGATGACACCGGGGTAGGTAGCAAAGTATTTCCTGATCCCAGCTCTGTTCATCTTGGCTTCTTTTAAAAGCACATCAAGCAAGGGTTACTCCAAGCGGAGTCTCCCTTTTTTCCAAAAATTGGGCCACACAGACACCCACCCCATCAGTGGCAGCACTTGGGCCCTAGTTGCAAACAGGATGTTTTGATTTGCATCAAGCACATTCAAAAATACGCCATTCTTATCCGTCCCCAGGATGACACCGGGGTAGGTAGCAAAGTCTTTGCTGATCCCAGCTCTGTTCATCTTGGCTTCTTTTAAAAACACATCAAGCAAGGGTTACTCCAAGCGGAGTCTCCCTTTTTTTCCAAAAATTGGGCCACACAGACACCCACCCCATCAGTGGCAGCACTTGGGCCCTAGTTGCAAACAGGATGTTTTGATTTGCATCAAGCACATTCAAAAATACGCCATTCTTATCCGTCCCCAGGATGACACCGGGGTTGGTAGCAAAGTCTTTGCTGATCCCAGCTCTGTTCATCTTGGCTTCTTTTAAAAACACATCAAGCAAGGGTTACTCCAAGCGGAGTCTCCCTTTTTTCCAAAAATTGGGCCACACAGACACCCACCCCATCAGTGGCAGCACTTGGGCCCTAGTTGCAAACAGGATGTTTTGATTTGCATCAAGCACATTCAAAAATACGCCATTCTTATCCGTCCCCAGGATGACACCGGGGTAGGTAGCAAAGTCTTTCCTGATCCCAGCTCTGTTCATCTTGGCTTCTTTTAAAAACACATCAAGCAAGGGTTACTCCAAGCGGAGTCTCCCTTTTTTTCCAAAAATTGGGCCACACAGACACCCACCCCATCAGTGGCAGCACTTGGGCCCTAGTTGTACACTTCACAGCTACATTTGCATCAATCACATTCAAAAATACCCCATAATTAACCGTCCCCAGGATGACACCGGGGTAGGTAGCAAAGTCTTTCCTGATCCCAGCTCTGTTCATCTTGGCTTCTTTTAAAAACACATCAAGCAAGGGTTACTCCAAGCGGAGTCTCCCTTTTTTCCAAAAATTGGGCCACACAGACACCCACCCCATCACTGGCAGCACTTGGGCCCTAGTTGCAAACAGGATGTTTTGATTTGCATCAAGCACATTCAAAAATACGCCATTCTTATCCGTCCCCAGGATGACACCGGGGTAGGTAGCAAAGTCTTTGCTGATCCCAGCTCTGTTCATCTTGGCTTTTTTTAAAAACACATCAAGCAAGGGTTACTCCAAGCGGAGTCTCCCTTTTTTTCCAAAAATTGGGCCACACAGACACCCACCCCATCAGTGGCAGCACTTGGGCCCTAGTTGCAAACAGGATGTTTTGATTTGCATCAAGCACATTCAAAAATACGCCATTCTTATCCGTCCCCAGGATGACACCGGGGTAGGTAGCAAAGTATTTCCTGATCCCAGCTCTGTTCATCTTGGCTTCTTTTAAAAACACATCAAGCAAGGGTTACTCCAAGCGGAGTCTCCCTTTTTTCCAAAAATTGGGCCACACAGACACCCACCCCATCAGTGGCAGCACTTGGGCCCTAGTTGCAAACAGGATGTTTTGATTTGCATCAAGCACATTCAAAAATACGCCATTCTTATCCGTCCCCAGGATGACACCGGGGTAGGTAGCAAAGTCTTTGCTGATCCCAGCTCTGTTCATCTTGGCTTCTTTTAAAAACACATCAAGCAAGGGTTACTCCAAGCGGAGTCTCCCTTTTTTTCCAAAAATTGGGCCACACAGACACCCACCCCATCAGTGGCAGCACTTGGGCCCTAGTTGCAAACAGGATGTTTTGATTTGCATCAAGCACATTCAAAAATACGCCATTCTTATCCGTCCCCAGGATGACACCGGGGTAGGTAGCAAAGTATTTCCTGATCCCAGCTCTGTTCATCTTGGCTTCTTTTAAAAACACATCAAGCAAGGGTTACTCCAAGCGGAGTCTCCCTTTTTTCCAAAAATTGGGCCACACAGACACCCACCCCATCAGTGGCAGCACTTGGGCCCTAGTTGCAAACAGGATGTTTTTATTTGCATCAAGCACATTCAAAAATACGCCATTCTTATCCGTCCCCAGGATGACACCGGGGTAGGTAGCAAAGTCTTTGCTGATCCCAGCTCTGTTCATCTTGGCTTCTTTTAAAAACACATCAAGCAAGGGTTACTCCAAGCGGAGTCTCCCTTTTTTTCCAAAAATTGGGCCACACAGACACCCACCCCATCAGTGGCAGCACTTGGGCCCTAGTTGCAAACAGGATGTTTTGATTTGCATCAAGCACATTCCAAATCCACAAGCATTTACTCTCCCCAGGATGACACAGGGGTAGTAAATTCCTTCTGGATCCATGACTTGTTCATTTTGATGAACGTCAGTCTGTCCACATTGTCACTGGACAGACGCGTGCGCTTATCTGTCAGCACACACCCAGCAGCACTGAATACACGTTCAGAGACAACGCTGGCAGCTGGACACGACAAAATCTCCAAGGCGTAACTGGAGAGCTCTGGCCATTTTTCTATGTTTGAAGCCCAAAAGGAGCAAGGCTCCAGTTGCACAGTCATGGCATCGATGTTCATTTGGAGATACTCCTGTATCATCCTCTCCAGCCGTTGAGTATGTGTCAGACTTGTTGTCTCTGGTGGCCTTGCAAAAGAGGGTCTAAAAAAATTATGAAAAGATTCCATAAAATTGCTGTTACCGGCACCAGATACGGTCCTACTGGTACGGGTAGACTGGTGAAGATGACGAGACCGTCCCATGTTTGTCAAGTTACAACTGGGAGATTCCCTCCCTGCACCTGCACGGTTGTTTGGTGGAAAAGCCGAGCTAAGATTGAGTAACAGCTTCTGCTGATACTCCTGCATACGTGCGTCCCTTTCTATGGCTGGAATTATGTCACAAAATTTGGACTTGTACCGGGGATCTAATAGTGTGGCAATCCAGTAGTCATCATCACTTCTAATTTTGACAATACGACTGTCATGTTGGAGGTAGTGCAACAAAAAGGCACTCATGTGTCTTGCGCAGCCATGCGGACCAAGTCCACGCTGTGTTTGTGGCATAGAGGTGCTACCCGTTCTTTCTTCCTCTGACATCTCCCCCCAACCTCTTTCAACTGAAATTTGACCAAGGTCTCCCTCATCCGCTGAGTCTTCCATGTCCATGGACAGTTCGTCCTCCATTTCTTCATGTTCTCCTGCACCTTGCTCAACATTTCGCCTGCTACTATGCGCCCTTGTCGATCCCTGTTCCCCATGGTCCCATGCCTGCTGCGTTGGTGATGATGAACGTCTGGACCTTGGTGATGTTGTTGTCCCTTGCACATATGAATCCTCCTGTAGTTCCTCCCCTTCATGTTGTCCCACCCCCTGACTCCGAATAGTGTTTAGCGTGTGCTCCAGCATGTAAATGACTGGAATCGTCATGCTGATAATGGCATTGTCAGAGCTAAACATATTCGTCGCCATGTCGAAACTGTGCAGAAGGGTGCATAGGTCCTTGATCTGAGACCACTCCATCAGGGTGATCTGCCCCACCTCTGCATCTCGTTGGCCCAGGCTATACGTCATGACGTATTGCACCAGGGCTCTGCGGTGCTGCCACAGTCGCTGTAACATGTGGAGAGTTGAATTCCAGCGTGTCGCCACATCGCATTTCAGGCGATGAACCGGCAGGCCGAAAGACTTCTGTAGCGATGCAAGTCGCTCAGCTGCGGCGCTTGAACGCCGGAAGTGAGCAGACAGTTTTCGTGCCCTGTTCAGAAGGCCATCTAGGCCGGGATAGTGTGTTAAAAATTGCTGCACGACAAGGTTCAACACGTGAGCCATACAAGGTACGTGTGTCACCTTGCCCAGGCGAAGGGCCGCACCCAGGTTTGCAGCATTGTCGCACACGGCCTTACCAGGCTGCAGGTTGAGTGGAGACAACCATTTATTAAACTCGGACCGCAGAGCTGACCACAACTCCTCAGCTGTGTGACTCTTATTACCAAGACATGTCAAGCTAAAGACCGCCTGATGCCGTTGCGCTCGGCTGCCAGCATAGTAATGAGGCGTGCGTGATTCCTTCTGCGCAGTGAGAACGCTGGTGGCCTGACCAGGCAGGCTTGGGGCGGAGGTGGAGGACCCAGATGAGGTGGAGGATGCAGAAGCTGTGGCGGAACTTGGACAGACAGAGGATTGACACACAAGTCGTGGGGACGGCAAGACTTGTGCAGCAGACCCTTCACCATCTATCACCATAGTTACCCAGTGCCCAGTCAGCGACATGTAACGTCCCTGTCCATGCTTACTGGTCCAAGTATCGGTGGTGAAATGCACCCGTTCACACACAGAGTTTCTCAAGGAAGCGGTGATGTTGTGTGCGACATGCTGGTGTAGCGCGGGCACACCTTTCTTAGAGAAGTAGTGGCGACTAGGCATCTGGTACTGGGGCACAGCGACAGACATAAGGTCTCTAAAATCCTGTGTGTCCACTAGGCGGAAAGGCAGCATTTCGGTAGCCAACAGCTTACAGAGGGATAGAGTCAACCTCTTAGCTTTGTCATGGGTCGGAGGAAGTGGCCTTTTATTTGACCACATCTGAGGGACAGAGATCTGGCTGCTGTGTGTAGACGGTGTTGAGTAGGGTGTCCCTGGAAAAATGCAGGTTTGTGAGGAAAGTGCAGGCGGAGACATGATGTTGCCTTCATCCAACGTTGGTGCTATCGATGTCTGAGAGAGCTGTACACACTCACTTGTTTCCCCTTCCAAACCAACTGACGACCTTACAAGCAAACTGCCTGTTGCGGTTACAGTGGTGGAAGTTTTGCGTGGAAAAACAGGTGTGACAGCTGTCCCCACAGTCCTAGAAGATGAAGAGCGAGCGGATGCACTGGAAGGGGCGGGCGGTGGATGGTTCGCTCCGCTAGCCGGCATTGCAGCACGGTGAGCTTCCCACCGGGACTTATGATATTTATTCATGTGACGATTCATGGAAGAAGTTGTCAAACTGCTGAGGTTTTGACCTCTACTAACAGAATCATGACAAATGTTACATATCACATGAGTTGGGCGATCTTTTTCGATGTGAAAAAAGGCCCAGGCTAGGCAAGGCTTAGAGGCCATGCGACCTGTTGATCCACCCCGAATAATGCTCATAGGCAGAGTGGTGGCTGAGGATGCAGTTGTAGACGTGCTACCAGTGCTCCGACTCTGTCCAGGAAGGCGCAAGGTAACTTCGTCGTCGGTTGCATCCTCCTCCACCGCCTCTGTTGACCTCCTCGAGTGCCTGACTGGGGGTTGACAGTAGGTGGGATCTAGAACGTCATCATCAATTGTTGTGTTTGCACTCCCCTCCCCCTCAGACCGAGCCTCTTCTTGCCCTGACCGAATATTTAAGTTGTCATCCCAATCGGGTATCTGCGTCTCATCTTCATCAGTATGTTCCTCATTGTCTATAACCACAGGTGTTACAGTTTGTGACAAAGGGTCAACATTATGCTCAGAAACTTGGTCCTCACGGCCTGAATCTGAGTCACAAAGGTTCTGGGCATCACTGCAGACCATTTCCTGTTCTGTACTCACTGTAGCTTGGGAGCAGACCTCTGATTCCCAGGCTATAGTGTGACTGAACAGCTCTGCAGACTCAGCCATCTCAGTTCCACCATACTGTGCAGGGCTGATGGAGACTTCAGAGCTGGGAGAAATCAAGTGTGATTGGGATGACAACTCAGAGGAATGGTGTTTTTTGGATGCGGTACTTGAAGTGGCTGAGAGGGCACTTGTTGGACCACTTGAGATCCATTCAAGCATTTTCCTTTTTTGCCCATCATCTACCTTTGTTCCTCTTGTTCGTGTCCGTAAAAAAGGGAGCACATCGGATTGTCCACAATAAGTAGTAGACATCTTACTTTTGCTAGTAGATGGTCTATCTTCAGCAGATGATAATGGAGCTTTGCCACCTTCCCCACTGACAAAACATTTTTTGCTTTTTCCACCACGCCTCTTCCCCTTTCCACCAGCATCTGTCATTTTGCCACTCATGTTGATTGCGACAAGATTGTGGACTGAAAATGTGGTAGTAAAAATTGAGAGGTGGTGAAGATTGCAGTGGTGGTCTAGCTTTATTAACAGCAGAATAATAAAGAATAAATATCCCTGACAATGTAACTTAGTTATAATTTGTTGGAGTGTGCAACGCAGGCAGACGTGCTGCAAATGTCTTGGCACTAGTGGGACTATAGCAAAGTCCAATAGCCACGTATAGGATGCCACTAGGTACACTGAGTGTTTGCTAGTATAATGGCTTCGTTATAATTAGTTGGAGTGTGCAACGCAGGCAGATGCGCTCTGCAAATGTCTTGGCACTAGTGGGACTATAGCAAAGTCCAATAGCCACGTATAGGATGCCACTAGGTACACTGAGTGTTTGCTAGTATAATGGCTTCGTTATAATTTGTTGTAGTGTGCAACGCAGGCAGATGCGCTCTGCAAATGTCTTGGCACTAGTGGGACTATAGCAAAGTCCAATAGCCACGTATAGGATGCCACTAGGTACACTGAGTGTGTGCTAGTATAATGGCTTCGTTATAATTAGTTGGAGTGTGCAACGCAGGCAGATGCGCTCTGCAAATGTCTTGGCACTAGTGGGACTATAGCAAAGTCCAATAGCCACGTATAGGATGCCACTAGGTACACTGAGTGTTTGCTAGTATAATGGCTTCGTTATAATTTGTTGTAGTGTGCAACGCAGGCAGATGCGCTCTGCAAATGTCTTGGCACTAGTGGGACTATAGCAAAGTCCAATAGCCACGTATAGGATGCCACTAGGTACACTGAGTGTTTGCTAGTATAATGGCTTCGTTATAATTAGTTGGAGTGTGCAACGCAGGCAGATGCGCTCTGCAAATGTCTTGGCACTAGTGGGACTATAGCAAAGTCCAATAGCCACGTATAGGATGCCACTAGGTACACTGAGTGTGTGCTAGTATAATGGCTTCGTTATAATTAGTTGGAGTGTGCAACGCAGGCAGATGCGCTCTGCAAATGTCTTGGCACTAGTGGGACTATAGCAAAGTCCAATAGCCACGTATAGGATGCCACTAGGTACACTGAGTGTTTGCTAGTATAATGGCTTCGTTATAATTTGTTGTAGTGTGCAACGCAGGCAGATGCGCTCTGCAAATGTCTTGGCACTAGTGGGACTATAGCAAAGTCCAATAGCCACGTATAGGATGCCACTAGGTACACTGAGTGTGTGCTAGTATAATGGCTTCGTTATAATTAGTTGGAGTGTGCAACGCAGGCAGATGCGCTCTGCAAATGTCTTGGCACTAGTGGGACTATAGCAAAGTCCAATAGCCACGTATAGGATGCCACTAGGTACACTGAGTGTTTGCTAGTATAATGGCTTCGTTATAATTTGGGAGTGTGCAACGCAGGCAGATGCGCTCTGCAAATGTCTTGGCACTAGTGGGACTATAGCAAAGTCCAATAGCCACGTATAGGATGCCACTAGGTACACTGAGTGTTTGCTAGTATAATGGCTGAGTTTAAAAAACTTGGAGTGTGCAATGCAGGCAGATGTGCTCTGCTAATGTCTTTGCACTAGTGGGACTATAGCAAAGTCCAATAGCCACGTATAGGATGCCACTAGGTACACTGAGTGTTTGCTAGTAAAATTGCTTAGTTTAAAAAACTTGGAGTGTGCAATGCAGGCAGATGTGCTCTGCAAATGTCTTGGCCCTAGTGGGACTATAGCAAAGTCCAATAGCCACGTATAGGATGCCACTAGGTACACTGAGTGTGTGCTAGTATAATGGCTTCGTTATAATTAGTTGGAGTGTGCAACGCAGGCAGATGCGCTCTGCAAATGTCTTGGCACTAGTGGGACTATAGCAAAGTCCAATAGCCACGTATAGGATGCCACTAGGTACACTGAGTGTTTGCTAGTATAATGGCTTCGTTATAATTTGTTGTAGTGTGCAACGCAGGCAGATGCGCTCTGCAAATGTCTTGGCACTAGTGGGACTATAGCAAAGTCCAATAGCCACGTATAGGATGCCACTAGGTACACTGAGTGTGTGCTAGTATAATGGCTTCGTTATAATTAGTTGGAGTGTGCAACGCAGGCAGATGCGCTCTGCAAATGTTTTGGCACTAGTGGGACTATAGCAAAGTCCAATAGCCACGTATAGGATGCCACTAGGTACACTGAGTGTTTGCTAGTATAATGGCTTCGTTATAATTAGTTGGAGTGTGCAACGCAGGCAGATGCGCTCTGCAAATGTCTTGGCACTAGTGGGACTATAGCAAAGTCCAATAGCCACGTATAGGATGCCACTAGGTACACTGAGTGTTTGCTAGTATAATGGCTTCGTTATAATTAGTTGGAGTGTGCAACGCAGGCAGATGCGCTCTGCAAATGTCTTGGCACTAGTGGGACTATAGCAAAGTCCAATAGCCACGTATAGGATACCACTAGGTACACTGTGTGTTTGCTAGTATAATGGCTGAGTTTAAAAAACTTGGAGTGTGCAATGCAGGCAGATGTGCTCTGCTAATGTCTTTGCACTAGTGGGACTATAGCAAAGTCCAATAGCCACGTATAGGATGCCACTAGGTACACTGAGTGTTTGCTAGTAAAATTGCTTAGTTTAAAAAACTTGGAGTGTGCAATGCAGGCAGATGTGCTCTGCAAATGTCTTGGCCCTAGTGGGACTATAGCAAAGTCCAATAGCCACGTATAGGATGCCACTAGGTACACTGAGTGTGTGCTAGTATAATGGCTTCGTTATAATTAGTTGGAGTGTGCAACGCAGGCAGATGCGCTCTGCAAATGTCTTGGCACTAGTGGGACTATAGCAAAGTCCAATAGCCACGTATAGGATGCCACTAGGTACACTGAGTGTTTGCTAGTATAATGGCTTCGTTATAATTTGTTGTAGTGTGCAACGCAGGCAGATGCGCTCTGCAAATGTCTTGGCACTAGTGGGACTATAGCAAAGTCCAATAGCCACGTATAGGATGCCACTAGGTACACTGAGTGTTTGCTAGTATAATGGCTTCGTTATAATTAGTTGGAGTGTGCAACGCAGGCAGATGCGCTCTGCAAATGTCTTGGCACTAGTGGGACTATAGCAAAGTCCAATAGCCACGTATAGGATGCCACTAGGTACACTGAGTGTGTGCTAGTATAATGGCTTCGTTATAATTAGTTGGAGTGTGCAACGCAGGCAGATGCGCTCTGCAAATGTCTTGGCACTAGTGGGACTATAGCAAAGTCCAATAGCCACGTATAGGATGCCACTAGGTACACTGAGTGTTTGCTAGTATAATGGCTTCGTTATAATTTGTTGTAGTGTGCAACGCAGGCAGATGCGCTCTGCAAATGTCTTGGCACTAGTGGGACTATAGCAAAGTCCAATAGCCACGTATAGGATGCCACTAGGTACACTGAGTGTGTGCTAGTATAATGGCTTCGTTATAATTAGTTGGAGTGTGCAACGCAGGCAGATGCGCTCTGCAAATGTCTTGGCACTAGTGGGACTATAGCAAAGTCCAATAGCCACGTATAGGATGCCACTAGGTACACTGAGTGTTTGCTAGTATAATGGCTGAGTTTAAAAAACTTGGAGTGTGCAATGCAGGCAGATGTGCTCTGCTAATGTCTTTGCACTAGTGGGACTATAGCAAAGTCCAATAGCCACGTATAGGATGCCACTAGGTACACTGAGTGTTTGCTAGTAAAATTGCTTAGTTTAAAAAACTTGGAGTGTGCAATGCAGGCAGATGTGCTCTGCAAATGTCTTGGCCCTAGTGGGACTATAGCAAAGTCCAATAGCCACGTATAGGATGCCACTAGGTACACTGAGTGTGTGCTAGTATAATGGCTTCGTTATAATTAGTTGGAGTGTGCAACGCAGGCAGATGCGCTCTGCAAATGTCTTGGCACTAGTGGGACTATAGCAAAGTCCAATAGCCACGTATAGGATGCCACTAGGTACACTGAGTGTTTGCTAGTATAATGGCTTAGTTAGAATGAGTTGGAGTGTGCAGAGGACAAGAGGGTACAGTGGCAGGATTGTGGTGCTCTGGGTAGAGGAATGGAAGCCTGCCTTTCTATTCCCTCCTAATGGTGAAATGCAGGGAGGAAATCCCTGACCTGGGCTACACAGACGCTGTTGCTGTTTGCAGGACCTGTCACCTATGGCTCTCTGACCCTGCCGGTACCAGCCCTTAAAAGGACTGCTAGAATGTGCTCTCCCTAAGCTGTCTAACGCTGTGTATGCAGCGCATACAGCTGTATCGGCGATAGGACAAAGGACGGAACTGCGACAGTGATGTCTGACACCAAAGACGCAGAAGGCAGATAATGGCGATCGTGAAGAAAATGTCCGGTTTTATAATGCAGGGACATGTGACATGCAGATCCTATCACACATGCCGTTGCTTCTCTGCCTCAAAGTCCACTTAGGTGTGTGTGTGTCTGTGATTGGCTGACATGCTGGCCAGCCCCACAAGACGCGCGCGCTTAGGGAAGGAAGACAAGAAAAAAAAAAAAAAATGGCGATCGCCATTATAGAAACAGCAGTGATCTGAAGGCGCTGTTCACGCACACTATACACTGAAATGTGATAATAGTTTGATTCACAGAGTGACTTACACTATTACAGCAGAAACCAAGCTAAGATTTAGCTGTTTTTTGGCTGCTAGAACCGTTCTCGAACGTTTCTAGAACTATCGAGCTTTTGCAAAAAGCTCGAGTTCTAGTTCGATCTAGAACATGCCCCAAAATCACTCGAGCCTAGAACTGGAGAACCACGAACCACGAACCGCGCTCAACTCTAATCACCACTATGTAATTGTGTTGAAACTATGCACTTATCTTAAATTCAGCACTTTACTTGAATTCAGCACCTCGCTCGCTCAGCCCCCTCGCTAGTACTGGCTGGTTTATATAGATGTACAATGAGTATCAGAAGCTGCTGGAAGCTTCTAGAAACAGGTGTGACTAATCCTACTAATTAAATCACAAGACTAACCTTTTTTTTTTTTTTTTTTTTTTTTCCCTTTTCACAGAATCACAAACAGACACACAATTCCCTAATGAAATTCAACAATTACAGTTATCACCACTATGTAATTGTGTTGAAACTATGCACTTATCTTAAATTCAGCACTTTACTTGAATTCAGCACCTCAGCTCGCTCAGCCCCCTCGCTAGTACTGGCTGGTTTATATAGATGTACAATGAGTATCAGAAGCTGCTGGAAGCTTCTAGAAACAGGTGTGACTAATCCTACTAATTAAATCACAAGACTAACCTTTTTTTTTTTTTTTCCCTTTTCACAGAATCACAAACAGACACACAATTCCCTAATGAAATTCAACAATTACAGTTATCACCACTATGTAATTGTGTTGAAACTATGCACTTATCTTAAATTCAGCACTTTACTTGAATTCAGCACCTCGCTCGCTCAGCCCCCTCGCTAGTACTGGCTGGTTTATATAGATGTACAATGAGTATCAGAAGCTGCTGGAAGCTTCTAGAAACAGGTGTGACTAATCCTACTAATTAAATCACAAGACTAACCTTTTTTTTTTTTTTTTTTTCCCTTTTCACAGAATCACAAACAGACACACAATTCCCTAATGAAATTCAACAATTACAGTTATCACCACTATGTAATTGTGTTGAAACTATGCACTTATCTTAAATTCAGCACTTTACTTGAATTCAGCACCTCGCTCGCTCAGCCCCCTCGCTAGTACTGGCTGGTTTATATAGATGTACAATGAGTATCAGAAGCTGCTGGAAGCTTCTAGAAACAGGTGTGACTAATCCTACTAATTAAATCACAAGACTAACCTTTTTTTTTTTTTTTTTTTTTTTTTTCCCTTTTCACAGAATCACAAACAGACACACAATTCCCTAATGAAATTCAACAATTACAGTTATCACCACTATGTAATTGTGTTGAAACTATGCACTTATCTTAAATTCAGCACTTTACTTGAATTCAGCACCTCACTCGCTCATCAGCCCCCTCGCTAGTACTGGCTGGTTTATATAGATGTACAATGAGTATCAGAAGCTGCTGGAAGCTTCTAGAAACAGGTGTGACTAATCCTACTAATTAAATCACAAGACTAACCTTTTTTTTTTTTTTTTTTTCCCTTTTCACAGAATCACAAACAGACACACAATTCCCTAATGAAATTCAACAATTACAGTTATCACCACTATGTAATTGTGTTGAAACTATGCACTTATCTTAAATTCATCACTTTACTTGAATTCAGCACCTCGCTCGCTCAGCCCCCTCGCTAGTACTGGCTGGTTTATATAGATGTACAATGAGTATCAGAAGCTGCTGGAAGCTTCTAGAAACAGGTGTGACTAATCCTACTAATTAAATCACAAGACTAACCTTTTTTTTTTTTTTTTTTTTTTTTTTCCCTTTTCACAGAATCACAAACAGACACACAATTCCCTAATGAAATTCAACAATTACAGTTATCACCACTATGTAATTGTGTTGAAACTATGCACTTATCTTAAATTTAGCACTTTACTTGAATTCAGCACCTCAGCTCGCTCAATATTGAAAATATTAAAACCGATATTAACAAATTATTGCCAATTGAGAAATATATAGACTAGAATGTTACTTTCTAGCAGCAAATTAACAGGAACAAAAGTGCTAATAGTGCGATACAGACCATGTATTCCACCAATAGGATAGGGCTCACAACAATGAGACAACAACCAAAGCGAATGGATACAAATGGATACAGTAATCAGTTACATTATGCAATATTGTAGACCCAATATTATAAAATACCATTTACTGTACCAATATCGATTATTGTGAAAAATAATATATATTAAACAGCTATACTGGTGTAATGCTGACAAAATTGCCCTATTTGACCAATTAATAAACCTTATTGGGAGTAATAAGGGTCGGTAATACATCCATAAGGAAACTACCTTGGTGGATGGTCCGATATTCCTGCATGCTGCCAACCCCACCTACACCTAAGCACCGATTTAGGGACGTCAGGAGAGCCAAGGGCCAGCAAAAGGTTTTATCAAGGGTCACTATCTTTCGCTTGCCTAGAGACAGGGTTTACATCTTTCCTCCTCTCCCTTTTCGCCGTTTGCTTGGTATGTCCCCATATCTACAGTGTCAACGCAATTGTGGAGTACCGATGGTTTGCAATGCCAGTCAGAAGCCTGATGATGATCACTACTGCAGTCATTTTAGTCCTCCTTTGGGAGTATCATTTTCACTATGCTACAAATCAGTATTACTGAAAATAGAACAAAAAATAAATAAAATATATGTATCTATATATATATATATATTTATTTATCTGTCTATTTATATATATATATATATATATATATATATATATATATATATGTGACACCTGCTTTGGGAGCGATCTATAGTGTTTCACCCACATTCACCTCTACAGATGCTGCTTCTTTGGTTGAACTGGAGAATACTACAATTCCCAAAGTGCCTTGCAAATCTGGGGGAGGAGGAAACAGGACGGAGGGGTGGAAGGAAGCTGAGTCATCTTGGAGGGGGAAGCTGCAACTCTGTGTGAGGAGAGACTGTCTAAGAAAGTGACAGGAGGCACCAATAGCAGGAGCTGCGGCCTTCCAGGTTTACCACACCGAAGAAGGATTTTGCCTGCTGTACCAACTCCCTCCCAGACATTGAATCCAGACGCCCCAGTGTGGAATAGTCTGAGAGAACAGACCTGCTGCAGCCAGAAGTGAGTAGGACATTGCTGTGACTTGTAGTTCTACAGTTTGAGAAGTGTGCTGGAGCAAATTACAATGCCTTGCTAGAGAGGACTTTTGACTGCACTAACTGGGAGTTTGTATAGGACCAGCCCTGGGAAATACTGCCTTCATTACTTTAAGTGCACCAACGTACTGCAAGCGCGCCGACATCTGCGGCAACTGGGGCCCCAATTTGGGACTGTGTCAATTGTGAGGCTGCAGCTGTTAGTTGGTAGATTGTAAGTAGTCAGCAGAGTGTGTGGTGTAGGTTAAAGAGGAAGCATTACCCCTAACCTTCAGGTCTATTACAAAGAGCCCCTCCTGCATTTTTGTAGAATACTGCATAACAATACCTGTCGTTTCACTGTTATTTGCTTGTTCCCTGCAATTACCATTGTCATCCTCCTGCAAATAAACCTGTTAAGATTTCTAACCTCAGTTATTGTGAGTGTGTACGGAGCGTGGGTAGGGGTTTCCCGAGTCGACCCCTAGCAGAAGACAAAGACCCTTCTGCATTCCACTAGAGCTCCTAGCAAGATTCGGGTGGAGGCACTGCGTCATATCAAGGTGAGAACTACCGAACACCCTGCCCCAGCGGCAAATTAAAGGGGTGTTACAGTGGAGGCACTGCTGAGATCGATCAAGACAGGTATCGCTGACATGGAGGCTTTAACTGAAGCACAGGTGTCCACATGGTGTGGGGAAAGAAGTATACTTGAAGAACACAGTTTTGCAGTATGCGGTGAACTCTCCAAGGTACCGGATGAAGAAGTACTGAAGATTGTGAACCAAGTTCATGGAGTTGTCCATCCCAGAGTGGTTGACAGAAGGACTGATGAAGGGAGTCCATTATCAGCAGCTCTAATCACTACTGAGGGGACACTAGATAAAGGGTACTTTCCATCTGTCATAGCTGTGCCATTAAAACATGGACCACATTGGAAGATCACCTGGCCTGTGAGGTCCGAAGCAGGGACATCATCTTCGGGTGCAAGTTCACAGCCTAGGAGATCTAGTCGATGTCTACCTTCCACTCCAACTCGGGACAAATCTGAAGAAACAACCATGATGGTTGACGTGGTAGTGGCAGCCATGGAGAAGTTAGTCACCCAGTTTACAAAATTACAACCTGAAGGGGCCTACCGTCGTCTGAGAACCTTCTCGGGTGTCACTCCTGTCCCAGCTGGTGAAGAAGGGTATGACACGTGGAGGGATGTTACTCTGCAATATCTGGAAGAATGGCAGTGTACTGATGCAGTGAAGAAGCAGAGAATTGTGGAGAGCCTGAAGGGGCCTGCTATGGAAGTGGTGCAGGCTGCTTGGAGAAGTCAGTCAGAGACAACTTCTAAAGATTACATGACTGCTCTTGAAGATGCTTTTGGATCCCCAGAGGATGCCACTGATCTCCTTTATCAACTCCGCACCACCTATCAAAACTCTGGTGAGAAGATGTCAGATTATCTTTATCGATTGGACAAATTGGTGCATAGGGTCGTATCCAAGGGGGGACTTAGGCCCGAACAAGTTGATCAGTGTCGTTTAGAACAAGTGCTCCGAGGAGCTCTGACTCACGATCCCATTGCTCAACGACTGAGGTGTTGCGACAAAGGGCAGATTCCCCGTTCTTTCCATCAGTTGCTTAAAGAAGTCAGACAAGAGGAAGCTCTCCTGGCCGCCAGAGAACAAGTGACCCAGCGAGTGGCTGCTGCCCCTGTACATCTTGAATCCAGCCATCGAGAGGGAGAGTTCTTGAAGGTCATTGAGAGGCAAGGGGAACAGCTGGCCCAACTTCTAGCTGCCCAGGCTCTGAAGGTTGACCAGCTAAAGCAAATTGTTGAGACAGCTGTCAAGAGTCAAAGACCGCCTTTGCAAGTGGCAAGTGATGACCACAGTCTGGTAGAAGATACAAAGCCAGAAGAATGTTTTGTCTGTGGGAGCACCCATCATATGGCTCGCCAGTGTCCGAAGAGGTGGAATTTGAAGAGATCTCGGGACCCCCCACCTAACAAGAAGGGGCAGACGGGAAACGGGAAAGGGGGCCAGTAGAGTCCTATACTGGCCCCCCTTCAAAATCAGAGGTATATTCTACTGCTCCATCTAACCCTGTCCAGTCAGAGCAATTTCCTAAAGGTCTCGTAGGACCAGCACCACATGTACCGGCCTGTATCAATGGGCAGCCATGCACTGTATTACTGGATAGTGGTTCACAAGTGTCCATCATTTTTGAGAAGTGGTACAGAAAATACTTGCCAGACGTGCCCTTGCAACCCCTATCTGGACTTGTAGTCTGGGGTTTGAGTGAAAACAGTTACCCCTACAAAGGATACGTGGCTGTCACACTACGATTCCCAGAGACTATAGCTGGGGTGGAAAGAGAGGTTCCCATCATTGCATTAGTCTGTCCAGACACTGATGAAGACCGGGAAACAGTGCTTGCCATAGTAGGGACAAATGCCAACCTATTCCGTACTCTTGCTCAGTGGTGTCGCGAAATTGGAGGTAATAGATACTCGCAGGCCCTCACAATCCATCCTGTCTGTTTGGCTGCTTATGAGAAGAAAGAGGAAGAGGAAAGGAAGGAACTACGTCCTGAACATTTTGACCTCTGTTTTGAAGGTAGTGATCTGAAGAAGGAGGAAAAGCAGTCAGTGATAATTGGTATGATGAAGCGTGCCGGAACCTTCTCATTGGGTGATTGGGACCTGGGCCTTGCAAGAGGAGTGGAGCATCACATCCGGCTGATTGATGAGAAGCCATTTCGAGAAAGATCCCGACGATTAGCTCCCGCCGATGTGGAGGATGTTCGAAAGCATTTACGGGGTTTACTGGACACTGGAGTCATAATAGAGTCCAACAGCCCATACGCATCTCCGATAGTGATCGCTCGGAAGAAGAATGGAGCTATTAGGATGTGTGTGGATTATCGCACCCTGAACAAACGCACTGTGCCTGATCAGTATGCTATGCCCAAGATTGACGAAGCTTTAGATTGCCTGCAGGGAAGCCAGTGGTTTTCTGTGTTAGATCTTCGGAGTGGATATTACCAGATATCCATGAGCAAGGAGGATCAGGAGAAGACTGCTTTCATTTGCCCTATCGGTTTCTATGAGTTTCAACGGATGCCGCAAGGAGTGACCGGTGCCCCTGCTACTTTCCAGAGATGTATGGACAAGGTGATGGGAAACATGAACTTTCGTGAGGTCCTGGTTTACCTGGATGATCTGATTGTATTTGGCCACACCTTGGAAGAGCACAACCTGAGGTTATTTAAGGTGTTGGACCGGCTAGAGGAAGCTGGGTTAAAACTATCCCTCGACAAGTGCCTGTTCTGCCAGAAATCTGTGAAGTATGTAGGACACATTGTCAGCCGAGAAGGAATCTCCACGGATCCAGCCAAAATAGAAGCTGTGATGGAGTGGCCCAAACCCACCAAATTGGGGGAGCTTAGATCTTTTCTAGGTTTCAGCGGGTACTACAGAAGATTTGTGCCACAATATTCCAAGATCGCAAAGCCATTGACAGCCCTCACTCAAGGGTATCCCCCACCTCGAGGGACAGCTCGCTCCAAGAAACCTGCAACAAAAACCTACTTCAAGGTGAATGAGCCTTTCGGAGAGAGATGGACATCAGAGTGTGATGAAGCCTTTGAGAAACTCAAGTACTGCTTGACCCAGGCACCTGTACTGGCCTATGCAGACCCCAACAAGCCATATGTACTTCATGTGGATGCTTCTTTTGATGGACTTGAAGCAGTCTTATACCAGGAGCACTATGGCGTCCTGCGGCCAGTCTACTACATCAGTCGTGGATTGTCTCCGAGTGAGCGCAATTACCCAGCACATAAACTGGAGTTCTTGGCCTTGAAATGGGCTGTGGTGGACAAGCTGCATGACCACCTCTATGGAGTGCATTTCCAAGTTCATACTGACAACAATCCACTGACCTATGTGAGGACTACAGCAAAGCTGGATGCTACTGGCCATAGATGGCTCGCCGCACTAGCTATATATGATTTCAGCCTGAAGTACCGACCTGGTGCCATCAACATCGATGCAGATGCTCTGTCCCGCCTGCCCAGGCAGATGGTGAATGAAGAAGAAGAAGCCTGGATTGAGGTTCCAGCCCCAGAGGTGAAAGCTATGTGTCATCGACATCAAGGAAGGATTGCTCAATCAGGGGGCTGTGCTACCTTCTTAGGGGCTCCAGAGGAAGCTCTTCCACTATTGTTCTGTCAACTGACCAACGTTGATGCCGGCTCCCTGCCTCAACTGACTCAAAACCAGATTGAAAAGGCTCAACAGGAAGATCCTTCTGTGGGAGTTGTTCGATGGTGGGTGAAAAGGGGCCAAAAGCCTGAGAGGAATGCTCTGAAGACACAAGAGTCTGTTCTCTTGACCCGACAGTTAGACTTTCTGGTGGTGAAAAATGGATTGCTGCACCGCGAGGTCAAACGCCAAAATCGAGAAGTTCGTGTCCAGTTGGTGCTTCCTGCTCAGTTCCGTGAGATGGTCATAAGGGCACTGCATGATGATCATGGACACCTTGGGGTGGAAAAGACCACCAGCCTCATAGCAGATCGGTTCTATTGGCCAAAGATGGAAGCTGACATTGAACAATACTGTAAATCTTGTAAGCGGTGTATCCTAAGGAAAACCTTACCTTCTCGGTCCGCCCCCCTTGTCAACATAACCAGTGATGGCCCCCTTGATTTAGTGTGTATCGACTTCCTTTCCATTGAGCCTGATGAAGGAAACGTCAGCAACGTTCTAGTGGTCACTGATCATTTCACAAGATATGCTCAAGCTTACACCACTAGAGATCAGAAGGCAACCACTGTGGCTAAAACCTTGTGGGAGAAATTCTTTGTGCATTATGGGCTGCCAGCACGCATCCATTCTGACCAAGGGAGAGATTTTGAGAGTCGGCTAATTAAGAAGTTGTGTGAGGTTTGTGGGATCAAGAAGTCCAGGACCACACCATTTCATCCGCAAGGAGACCCTCAGACTGAAAGATTCAACCGTACCCTTCTTAACATGCTGGGCACTTTGGATTCAAAACAGAAAGGAAGGTGGAGTCGACACATAAGTCAATTAGTTCACGCCTACAACTGCACCAAAAATGAGTCAACAGGGTACTCGCCCTACTTCCTCATGTTTGGAAGGGAAGCCAGACTACCTGTGGATATTAGTTTTGGAGTGTCCCCTGGCAATTCATCTGGGAAGAACTACCTGAAGTATGTGTCACAGCTGAAGGAACAATTAAAGGAGGCCTACAAGTTGGCTGATGAGGCCTCTGGTCGATCCGGGAGGCGAAACAAAATGTACTACGACCGCAGAGTCCGGGACCAAGTCCTGCAACCTGGAGATAGGGTCCTCATCCGTCAGTTGGGCCTCCATGGAAAACACAAGCTTTCTGATCGATGGCGTTCAGAACCTTATGTGGTGGTAGAGAAGTTGCATGGCATCCCAGTCTACAGAGTGAAGCCTGAGAAAGGTGGGGGGGGTGTTAAGACCTATCATCGTCAGCATTTGCTACCTATAGGACAGAATGTCCGATTCCAGTCGCCACAACGCACCGAAACCCATGCAACCACCCGATCTCACCGAAGGAGTCTTCGGCCGCCGCAAGCAACCCATCCTGTGGTCCCTCCTGAAGGTAGTGAGAGTGATTCCAGTGATGAATGTGGACCATGCTTCAGATGGACAAGTGACCCAGGCTCTGTAATTCCAGATCATACAGACCAACCAGCTGAAGAAGTGTTCCAAGACGAGTGTGGTCCGGCACCAAACCCATGTTGCGATCAGTCGGGGGAGAGTTTAGAAAATGCAGAGCTGCCAAGTGAAGAGGTTGCTGTCATAGAGCCTGAAAGTCAAGAGCTAGGGGTCGATGAGGGGGTCCCTGTCCCTGCCGTGCACACTCGTCCAAAACGGGACATTAGACCCCCCATGATGCTGACATATGACCAGATGGGGCAAGTCACTGAGGTTCCTAGAGTAGTACACCCCTATTCCAACTATGCGTGGCCCTATTTCCCCCCTACAGCTATGTGGCCTGTTAGTGATTTGGGTGTAACTAGTTGTGGTGTTAGTCAGGATGCTTTAACACAAAATTTCCTTCCAGGTGGTGAGTCTTCATTTTGTGCTTGGGAGCCTACAGCAACTCACCAGGGGGAGAGTGTGACACCTGCTTTGGGAGCGATCTATAGTGTTTCACCCACATTCACCTCTACAGATGCTGCTTCTTTGGTTGAACTGGAGAATACTACAATTCCCAAAGTGCCTTGCAAATCTGGGGGAGGAGGAAACAGGACGGAGGGGTGGAAGGAAGCTGAGTCATCTTGGAGGGGGAAGCTGCAACTCTGTGTGAGGAGAGACTGTCTAAGAAAGTGACAGGAGGCACCATTAGCAGGAGCTGCGGCCTTCCAGGTTTACCACGCCGAAGAAGGATTTTGCCTGCTGTACCAACTCCCTCCCAGACATTGAATCCAGACGCCCCAGTGTGGAATAGTCTGAGAGAACAAACCTGCTGCAGACAGAAGTGAGTAGGACATTGCTGTGACTTGTAGTTCTACAGTTTGAGAAGTGTGCTGGAGCAAATTACAATGCCTTGCTAGAGAGGACTTTTGACTGCACTAACTGGGAGTTTGTATAGGACCAGCCCTGGGAAATACTGCCTTCATTACTTTAAGTGCACCAACGTACTGCAAGCGCGCCGACATCTGCGGCAACTGGGGCCCCAATTTGGGACTGTGTCAATTGTGAGGCTGCAGCTGTTAGTTGGTAGATTGTAAGTAGTCAGCAGAGTGTGTGGTGTAGGTTAAAGAGGAAGCATTACCCCTAACCTTCAGGTCTATTACAAAGAGCCCCTCCTGCATTTTTGTAGAATACTGCATAACAATACCTGTCGTTTCACTGTTATTTGCTTGTTCCCTGCAATTACCATTGTCATCCTCCTGCAAATAAACCTGTTAAGATTTCTAACCTCAGTTATTGTGAGTGTGTACGGAGCGTGGGTAGGGGTTTCCCGAGTCGACCCCTAGCAGAAGACAAAGACCCTTCTGCATTCCACTAGAGCTCCTAGCAAGATTCGGGTGGAGGCACTGCGTCATATCAAGGTGAGAACTACCGAACACCCTGCCCCAGCGGCAAATTAAAGGGGTGTTACATATATATTTAAATTTCAAAGATTCAATTACCCCACCCCCTTTCCCAGTCTAGAAAAAAAAAGAAATATAATGGAAACTATTTGGTACTGTCGCTTCCATATAAGTTTCATCAAAATGTAAAATTAACTAACCCATATGGTAAACCTGTTAAAGGGAACCAATGACCAGAATTTTTGTATGTAACCTAAACCCAGTGCTATACTGGCACTATCAGGCTGATTCTATACATACCTGTAGTGGTCAGCTCTCGGATGTATAGGTTTTGAAATCTAAGAAATAAAGGCAAGACTACTTAAGAAGGCTGTTCCACATTATTAAGCAGCCTACATTTTTTGCCAAAATGGGAAAGAAAAAGGATGTGTCGGCTGCTGAGAAGCAACAAATTGTGGAGTATTTAGGTCAAGGCATGACTACAATCAACATTGCCAAGACACTTCATCGTGATCATCGCACAATCAAGAAGTATGTAGCTGATTCACGGCACACTCGTGTGCGTGCTGATAAGGAAATTGAGGACTCTTTCCAACAGGCAATTGCGTCAGGTTAAAAGAGCAGCTGTTAAAATGCCTTGTCATAGCAGCAGACAAGTTTTTGAAGCTGCTGATGCCTCCAACGTCCCCCGAACAACAAGATGCAGGGTCCTTCAGAGGTTTGCAGCTGTGCGTAAGCCATCCTGTCGACCACCTCTATCCACTGCACACAAGCAGAAACGGCTCCAGTGGGCCAAACTATACATGAAGACTGACTTCCAAACTGTTTTGTTCACCGATGAGTGCCGTGCAACACTCAATGGTCCAGATGGATGGAGTAGAGGATGGCTGGTTGATGGACACCCCATGAAAACACGGCTAAGGAGTCAACAAGGAGGAGGTGGAGTAATGTTTTGGGCTGGAATCATGGGGAGAGAGATTGTCGGCTCCTTTAGGATCCCTGAACGGGTAAAGATGAACTCCATAATCGATGTGTAGTTTCTAAAACAGCACTTCCTGCCATGGTTCAGGAGGAAGAACCGTGCATTCCGCAGCAAGATCATTTTCATGCATGATAATGCACCATCTCATGCTGCAAATAACACATCTGCATCTCTGGCTGCTGTGGGTGTGACGCCCTGGGCAAGCCAGGGGTCACAGGTCATTACACCACCACACCCTACATCCCAGTTAGGAACACCAAAGCTAACCAGAAATCCTTGTTGCCTTCCTCCAGAGGCTGATGTTCACACCAGGGGGTGGGCCAGGCGGTTGGCTCCGCCCACCGAGGAGTTCACAGCTCTGGAGGCAGGAAGTACCAGGCAGATTAGCTCAGGGGGAGCTTGAGTGAGGAGTAAACAAGTAGAAGTGAAGGAAGTAAAGTAGTAAAGGAGGAAAGCAAGAGTGGTGACAGGAGGAAGGAGAGTGAAAAGCCTGAAGTAGTCCAGCTGTGTGCAGGACAGGGTCAGCAAGGTCAGCAACGACGGTGACTCTCCAGAGGGGTGACTGTTCGGGAGTTCCTGGAAGGACCGCGGACGGGTAGTGACCCAGCGGTCTGGAGCAGCGTGCAAAGGACAGTCAGCACCAGGGCAGGGGCCTCTCGGACCCCAGCAAGGCTAGGAGTCGCCATAAATTGCCGAATCCGTCAGTGAAGGGGACGTAGATCCCCCAACAACCAAGTCCCGATTGAAGGCAACAGTCCAACCAGTAAGGAGGAACACCGCCACCGCCAAGGCACCAGTTCCTCAGGGCCAGCGTCTGCGGGCAAAGTAGAGCTCCTCCGGTCCAGCTTGAAGCCGGGGAGCGGGTTACCGGTGGGGACCCATCGCTACCAACTTAGAAACATCAGGTGCAGGTCAGAGGGACATCACCGTCACCTACTGGGAGAGCAAGTGCAGCCGTCCATGGGAACCGTCTTTCCAGCCGTGTGGTTTACCGTAAAACTGTGTCAACGTCTCAGGCTGAGTGAGTACCACAGTGCCGCAAGGCACAGCGCTGCCCCCGCGTCCCTGCGCCCACCAGGCCCTGCATCTCCCATCTCATCACCGGGCCCCGGGATCACCACCCCTACCCACGGAGGGGCAATACAACACCTGGCTGCTCCGCATCACCATCCCCGGGATCCCCATATTGAGCAGCGGTGGTGAAATCACCACAACCGTGGGTGGCATCACGGACAATAAACTATTCCCACACCCAACAACCCCCTTTCACTCACGGGCGAGGAGTGCCGCTCGAGAACCCCCGGGATCCGGCCCACAGCTCGAGCCACCACTGAGCAGCAGCCGCCGGACCCGAGCAGAAGGGGTGAGCGTAGTGTGCCGACACCCTCCTCCCCGCCCGCGACATGGGCATAAAAGAGGACAAACTTATGGTGTGGTCACCATCTTTCCCTGACCTCAACCCCATTGAGAACCTCTGGAGCATCATCAAAAGGAGTGTCTATGATGGCGGGAGGCAGTTCACATCTAAGCAACAGCTCTGTCCACATGCAAAACAATTGAAGCACAAACCATCCAAAAACTGACAAATTCAA
Source organism: Anomaloglossus baeobatrachus (assembly GCF_048569485.1). Taxonomy (NCBI): domain Eukaryota; kingdom Metazoa; phylum Chordata; class Amphibia; order Anura; family Aromobatidae; genus Anomaloglossus; species Anomaloglossus baeobatrachus. Next base: position 88,049,879 of record NC_134362.1, read on the forward strand.
TGGACGAGAGAGTTCAGAAGCTTCTTTCAAACAAGGGGTCCTATGTGCAAATGTAACATCACCTAGAATTAAGTTTTGACTTGAACTGTTTGATTTCATTTTGTAATAAGCTGATAATGCTTATAATTTCACAATTGACCATTTTGGTTTTCAAAATAAAAATAAAAAGGTTGAAAACTCTGCTGTGCATAATAATTTGGAACATGCATTTTGAGTGCATTTTGAGTGTTTATTATTTTTAAAAATATACTGTTTTCATAGGGAGTCTGATCAAAGACATTTCAATTATACTTGAATAGTAGATGACTGGAAAATAACAATGACTGCAATTCATAAAGCTAATTTAGGAAAATATGAAAAAATATTTTTTGCATAATAATTTGGAACACAGTGTATATACCTTTTGATATCGTCAAAATAAACCTCGCTCGAAGAAGGTTGCTAGGTTATTTTTACTGCATACTGAAATTCAGTAGCGCAAATCCCATAAGCAATGTCTGAAATGCTTTTATTTCACCTCACATTGTTTTTTTTTCTTCCCTGTTTCTCAGTACATGATATGATAAAACGAATTCTATGATTCATAACCACAACTTTTTCCATAAAAAAAAATCATCATATGGCTGTGTTGATGGAAAAAATAAAATAAATTATGCCTCTTAGAATAAGGGCCGGACAAAGCATGTTAAAATATTGAATAATTGTTCACTCGTGAAGGAGTTAAAGGGGTTATCCAAAATATACTACCAGTGAGGAGTGAGAGGAATCAGTGGCACATCCATCTGAGGAAAAACATTGTTTTTTTAACTGTTTGTTATTGAAATTTTTCAAACAAACATAAATGCACATATCACTTGAAACATACATACATATGACAAGGGTTAGCCAAAGCCTGCAATCACAAGTAGGCTGCATTATCATGAGATAGTAAGTAGTAACATACACCATGTTCCAAATTATTATGCAAATTGGATGTAAGTGTCATAGCGATTTTTTTTTTTATTTCTATGAAACTAATTGATGGTATTGTGTCTCAGGGTTCTTTGGATCACTGAAATCAATCTCAGATACCTGTGATAATTAGTTTGCTAGGTGAGGCCCAATAAAAGGAAAACTGGATGTTTCCAATATTAAGCAGGCCACAGTTTTCAAGTAACATGGGAAAGAAAAAAGATCTCTCTTCTGCCGAAAAGCATCAAATAGTGCAATACCTTGGACAAGGGATGAAAACATTAGATTTTTCACGAAAACTTAAGGGTGATCATTGTACTGTGAAGACATTTGTGGCTGATTCTGAGCACATATGTGTTCGTGCTGATAAAGGCAAAATGAGGAAGGTTTCTGCCAGGCAAGTCCATCGTATTAAGAGAGCAGCTGCTAAAAAGCCGTTACAAACCAGCAAACAGATATTTGAAGCTGCTGGTGCCTCTGGAGTCCCTCACACCTCAAGGTGTAGGATCCTTCAAAGGCTAGATGTGGTGCATAAACCTACTATTCAGCCACCCCTAACCAGTGCTCAAAAGCAGAAACGATTGCAGTGGGCCCAGACATACATGAAGACTAATTTTCAAACAGTCTTGTTTACTGCTGAGTGTCGAGCAACCCTGGATGGTCCAGATGGATGGAGTGGTGGATGGTTGGTGATTGGCCACCAGGTACCAACAAGGCTGCAACGTCAGCAAGGAGGTGGAGGAGTCATGTTTTGGGCCTGAATTATGGGGATATATCTGGTAGGCCCTTTTATTTTTCCTGAAGGTGTGAAAATGACCTCTGCAAAGTATATAGAGTTTCTGACTGACAACTTTCTTCCATGGCACAAAAAGCAGAAATGTGCCTTCAGAAGCAAAATCATCTTCATGCATGACAATGCACCATCTCATGCTGCAAAGAATACCTGTGTCATTGGCTGCTATGGGCATAAAAGGAGATAAACTCATGGTGTGGCCACCATCTTCCCCTGACCTCAACCTTATAGAGAACCTTTGGAGTATCAACAAGCAAAAGATCTATGAGGGTGGGAGGCAGTTCACATCAAAACAGCAGCTCTGGGAGGTTATTCTGACATCATGCAAAGAAATTCAAGCAGAAACTCTCCAAAAACTCACAAGTTCAATGGATGCAAGAATTGTGAAGGTGACATCAAAGAAGGGTTCCTACGTTAACAAATAACTGGGCCTGTTAGTATGTTTTGGATTTAAATAGCTTTTTATTTCAGTGAATGTGACCTCCTAATGCTGCAAATTCCACAAATGGCATTTTCAGTTCTTTAAATGATATAAAATGTTTAGAAACTCTACTGTGCCTAATAATTTAGAACAGTGCATTTTGAGTTTTTTAAGTTTGAAGAATATACTGTTATCATTGGGAGGTTTCTTTAATAAAATTTGATGTATAATCTAACGGGTGATGACTTTTATTAGACTGACTGTCATTTGCACCCACCATTTAGCAAAATCAGAGAAAAATATAATTTGCATAATAATTTGGAACATGGTGTATATATTCCAAGTAGGGTTACTTTGATTCAAAGAAAAATAAATCAAAAACTGGGAGGGGGGAATGGAAGGAGGGGAGAGAAAAGCATGTCTGAAACAGGTACCTCTTACATATAAATCACTCGACATGGCTGTGTAACCCTAGTCTCTCTTTGAGAGTTCTCCGGACCCACCGACACTCGGATAGACCTCCAACACCTAGAAGTATCTCTATACAGTGGTTCTCCTAAAGGTACTTTATACAGGTGCTTCTCGCAGTAATAGTTTCTCTTGATGCCACACTATAGGTTGGAAGCAAATTCTAATGTCATCCTGAATACATTGTGGAAGCAGAGAGATGAAAATTTCCCAAATTTCAAAGAAAGCCTGCACCTTTACCTCTTTATGTAGGGAGGCCTCAGCCCAATATATCTGAACCAGAAATGACAATTTGAGTAGAAAGATCTTAAAGGGGTGGTTCACCCATATTTTTTATTGTCTAGTTCGATATTATGTTGAGAAACAATGTTTCTCTCAAATACCTTGTGTTGGCAATAGTGCCTGTGAGAGGCGCTATTGCAGACCGCTGTTCCCCGTCCAGTGACGTACCCGTCAAATGCTGCCACGTCACATCCGTGCAGCCGGCTGCATTCTGAGCCCATCTGCTCCCTGCTCCTCCTCCCTCCCAGCACAGTGCGTCTCTTGCTTGCAGCGTTCTGCGAGGAGGTGGGAGGGAGGGGGGAGGAGGAGACGCGCCATGCTAGGAGGGAGGAAGGAGGAGGGAGGAGGGAGGAGGGAGCAGCAGACGCGCCATTCTAGGAGGGAGGAGGGAGCAGGGAGCAACAGATGCGCCATGCTAGGAGGGAGGAGGGAGGGGGGAGCAGGAGACGCGCCATGCTAGGAGGGAGGAAGGAGGAGGGAGGAGGGAGCAGCAGACGCGCCATTCTAGGAGGGAGGAGGGAGCAGGGAGCAACAGATGCGCCATGCTAGGAGGGAGGAGGGAGGGGGGAGCAGGAGACGCGCCATGCTAGGAGGGATGAAGGAGGAGGGAGGAGGGAGCAGCAGATACGCCATGCTAGGAGGGAGAAGGGAGCAGGGAGCAGCAGATGCGCCATGCTAGGAGGGAGGAGGGAGCAGGGAGCAGCAGATGCGCCGTGCTAGGAGGGAGAAGGGAGCAGGGAGCAGCAGATGCGCCATGCTAGGAGGGAGAAGGGAGCAGAGAGCAGCAGATGCGCCGTGCTAGTAGGGAGAAGGGAGCAGGGAGCAGCAGATGCGCCATGCTAGGAGGGAGGAAGGAGGGGGGAGCAGGAGACGCGCCATGCTAGGAGAGATGAAGGAGGAGGGAGGAGGGAGCAGCAGATGCGCCATGCTAGGAGGGAGAAGGGAGCAGGGAGCAGCAGAAGCGCCATGCTAGGAGGGAGGAGGGAGCATGGAGCAGCAGATGCGCCGTGCTAGGAGAGAGGAGGGAGGAGGGAGCAGGAGACGCGCCGTGCTAGGAGGGAGGAGGGAGGAGGGAGCAGGAGACGTGCCGTGCTAGGAGGGAGGAGGGAGGAGGGAGCAGCAGACGCGCCATGCTAGGAGGGAGGAGGGAGGGGAGAGCAGATGGGCTGTGACAGCAGTGAAACACCGCTCACAGCTCAGAGTCTGGAAGAATGTAACCGGCTGCACGGATGTGACGTGGCAGCATTTGACGGGTACGTCACTGGACGGGGAACAGCGGTCTGCAATAGCGCTATTGCCAACACAAGGTATTTGAGAGAAACATTGTTTCTCAACATAATATCGAACTAGACAATAAAAAATATGGGTGAACCACCCCTTTAAAAGGAGATAAAAGGAGGAGCTTGGTCATGGATCCATACCTGCAAAATGGCTTTTTCCGCTTTACGACCAAGGATGTCCTTAGTCGCCTCCCTCTGGTTACAGCAGGCTCCACCCACACCTGTTAACCCCTTAGATCGTGCTGTCAAATACTGACAGCGTAATTTAAAGGGCCATGGCGGGGATCGTGCTGTTCCCCGCCGCCGTTGGTGACCCCGTGACGCCATCACAAGGCGCCAATGTGTTGTCATGGAAGTGCGAGGTCACCTGATGACCCTTGATGCTGCCATGATTCTCTTCTTGTGAGAGCTGATAGAGCGCTGGCACTCACAGGAGATGAGCATTTCTGCTAATCAGAGCGATGCTGCTCTGATCAGGAGAAATGCACAAGCGATTGGACTGTGCAGTGATAAAGTCCCCTGGTGGGAATAGAAAAATAAATTAAAAATGTAAAAAAAAAGTTTTAAAAGATATGAAAAAATTAAAAAAAAAAAAAAAAAAGACTAAAACTTCAAATCACCCCTTATGCCCCAAAATAAGACAGGTAAAAAAATATATACATAGCTGGTATCGCCGTGTTCAGAAATGCCCGATTTATCAAAATATAAAATCAATTAATGTGATCGGTACACAGCGTGGCGAGAAAAAAATATCCAAGCACCACAATTACGTTTTTTGGTCGCTACATTTCTTTATAATGCAAAAACAGGCGATCGAAACAGTGTATCTACACAAAAATGGAGACGGAGGGTTGTTATTGAGGAAGAGACTTAAAAATGTAATAATGGGAGATATAGAGTCCCAGCTTGTATTTCAGTAGAACACGTCTGCTAATTTTTTTGCAGTGAAGGGTTAACTTATGCAAACAGCGAAAATGCAGAAAAAAAATAAATAAAATAAAACTTAAAAGGAATCTGTGTTACCAGGTGTCACATGGAGTTCAATTCAAAACGTGACAATTGTCATGGAGACATCAGACACTGTTCACAATACAGAGTCTAAAGCTATGGTTTCTCTGGTGGTTGTGAGATACACAGGCAGACTCAGGCGTCGACCAGCTGTGTACTCAGTCATGGTCAGGATAACAAAAGTTAACCTCTGCTAGCCTGCTGGATTACCTCTGGGGTCACATGTTATGGGAAACCTATCACATTTACTCCCCACCTTAAGATGGTGGAATCTGTCTACCCACGCTGACTATAGTTTATTGCTGTTTTGGTCTGTGTGCTGGTGTGTCCCAGTCCTTCTTGTGATCATATTGCGTGGTGCTTTGAGTTGTTGGGGAGTTCTCCCGTCGTCTTGTTGCTTTCTCCCTGCTCTTATATTTCTTCTTACCTCTTATCTTATACCTTTTTTTGAGTGCGCTGTGAGATAGAGTTTTGGTTTCCCCTGTTTTTCTATCTCTATTGATTTAATCACACTACTGTCCTGACCCTCACTTGACATAGGGGGTATAAAATCAGGGCTTGTCAGTAGCAGGGCCCGGAAGCGGCTCAGGTATCCTCATCTTCAGAGGTAACTCTGAGATCAGGGATAGCTAGGGCCTCCTAGCCTGAGGGTCAGTCTAGAAACCCTTGTCCCCAGCTATTTCCATAACCACTGTAACACCAGGTTTTTGCCATCTAATCTTGGAGCAGCATAATGTAGGGGCAGAGATCCTGATTACAGCTGTGTTTCACTTACTGGGCTGCTTAGTGTATTTTGATAAAATCACCGATTAATCAGCAGGAGATTATCATTACAGGACTACTTGGCGTGCTACCAGGTAGTCCAGCATATTCACGAGCTCTGTATAACTGCTAGATCTACAGCAGAGAAAACATTGATTTTATCAAAATGACAATTAACAGCTCAGTAAGTGACACATCGCTGGAATCAGGGTCTCTGTCTCTACAGTCATGGCCAATAGTTTTGAGAATGACACCAAAATTATATTTTCACATGATCTGTTGCCCTCTGGTTTTTAATTGTGTTTGTCTGATGTTTACATCACATACAGAAATATAATTGCAATCATATTATGAGTACCAAAAGGTTATATTGACAGTTAGAATGAGTTAATGCAGCAAGTCAATATTTGCAGTGTTGACCCTTCTTCTTCAGGACCTCTGCAATTCTCCCTGGCATGCTCTCAATCAACTTCTGGACCAAATCCTGACTGATGGCTGTCCATTCTTGCATAAGCAATGCTTGCATTTTGCCAGAATTTGTTGGTTTTTGTTTGTCCACCCGTCCCTTGATGATTGCCCACAAGTTCTCAATGGGATTAAGATCTGGGGAGTTTCCAGGTCATGGACCCAAAATCTCTATGTTTTGTTCCATGAGCCATTTAGTGATCACCTTTGTTTTATGGCAAGGTGCTCCATCATGCTGGAAAAGGCATTGTTGGGCGCCAAACTGCTCTTGGACAGTTGGGAGAAGTTGCTCTTGGAGGACTTTTTGGTACCATTCTTTATTCATGGCTGTGTTTTTAGGCAAGACTGTGAGTGAGCCGATTCCCTTGGCTGAGAAGCAACTCCACACATGAATCGTTTCAGGATGCTTAACAGTTGGCATGAGACAAGACTGGTGGTAGCGCTCACCTCTTCTTCTCCTAATAAGCTGTTTTCCAGATGTCCCAAACAATCGAAAAGGGGATTCATCTGAGAAAATGACTTTACCCCAGTCCTCAGCAGTCCACTCCCTGTACCTTTTGCAGAATATCAGTCGGTCCCTGATGTTTTTTCTGGAGAGAAGTGGCTTCTTTGCTGCCCTCCTTGAAACCAGGCCTTGCTCAAGCAGTCTCCGCCTCACAGTGCGTGCAGAAGCATTCACACCAGCCTGCTGCCATTGCTGAGCTAGCTCGGCACTGCTGGTTGTCCGATCCCGCAGCTGAAACAGTTTTAAGATACGGTCCTGGCGTTTGCTGGTCCTTCTTGGACGCCCTGGAGCCTTTTTGGCAACAATGGAAGACCTCTCCTTGAAGTTCTTGATGATGCGATAGATTGTTGACTGAGGTGCAATCTTTGTAGCTGCGATACTTTTCTCTGTTAGGCCATTTTTGTGCAGAGCAATGATGGCTACACGTGTTTCTTTAGAGATAACCATGGTTAACTGAAGAGAAACAATGATACCAAGCACCAGCCTCCTTTTAAAGTGTCCAGTGGTGTCATTCTTACTTAATCATGACTGATTGATCGCCAGCCTTGTCCTCATCAACACCCACACCTGTGTTAATGGAACAATCACTAAAACAATGTTAGCTGCTCCTTTTAAGGCAGGAATGCAATGATGTTGAAATGTGTTTTGGGATTGAAGTTCATTTTCTTAGCCAATATTGACTTTGCAAGTAATTGCTGTTAAGCTGATCACTCTTTATAACATTCTGGAGTATATGCAAATTGCCATTAGAAAAACTTAAGCAGTAGACTTTGTAAAAATTAATATTTGTAGCATTCTCAAAACTTTTGGCCATGACTTACATTATGTTGCTCTCAGATGAGGGAGCAAAAACCTGCTGACAGATTCCCCTTAAGGAGGCATTTGTAAGAAGGATTAACATGCATATTTTACTATTCTTTTCACAAGTCTGATATCGTTTTGTGTTTTATAACTTTGGCTTAGCATTCGTTTTGCAATATTGGCTTGCCAGTCCTCTGGTGAATCAAGCTTATAAAATTGTTTCCTATTATTATTTCGTTAGTTTTCTCTATGAGTCATAATATTACTCATCTAGCCAATGTAAGGTTTCCTTTAGAAACCTGCTTAGTCTGGAGAATGTGACGTGTACCTTTTATTTGATGCATGTTAATTCTTTACAGGACGGGACAATACCAACGATTTTCTATACATCTTTTTCTGTACTAAATAATTGAAATCTTTTGTTATATAGCTGTGTCTAAAGTTTACATTTTTTTCATTTATCACAAGTCTCCAGCAACTTTTAGGAGCATAGTAAAATATTGAGGTCACATAATGATCACACAACCCAAAGTGGCAATAGAGCTCTATCATTATGCCAAGCTGACATTTGTGTAAAATGGTCACAGTACTTTCAAGTCTTTTATGTCTCTGCCCCTGCTCTCCTGTCAGTCAATGACACAAGTGTGTTGTGTCTGCAGGTTACATCTTGTGTTGGAGTGGATTTACTTTAGATGCTCTTTCCTTTCTAGCTGAGATGACTCATAGCCTTAATCACAGCTGCTGCAGCTTGTCATCCTATCTACTATATTTAGCCACGCCTGGTTTTACTTCATTGATAGGTCTTCTATACTGACCACTTTGAAGGAGCCTTTCTCTGGAGAAGCTGAGGTGTTGTTTCAGTTGCAACTGTGATGTTTCCTGATGAAGAAACCAAGGAGTGTTATTTGTTGTGTATTTCCCACCCATTTGTCTTACCTTCTTTATGTTGTTTTACTGTAGTAGTGGGACTAGTGTCTTGCTGACCTACTTACTAATCAGGGTAAGGTCAGGGTCAGCGTCTAAGGACATTAGGAAGCTCAGGCATCAGTCACACGTGAGTGTTGGGTGGTGACCTCTTTTTCCTTCTCCCTATCACAAAGGCCTTCCTTAACATCTTCCCAGGTTTTCCCTTCATGTTGCGCTGCACACTGGGCGTTACTTCGCCTCGAGCGTGACAGTCAAAACTGCATACAGGCATAACAGGGCGGTGACTTTCGGTTTAGGGCAGGCAAACTATTAGCCAATTTCAGGCAGAGTGCATGCTGGGAAGTACTACCACCGATAGTACAGGCAGAATACCCATGAAGAAAAAACGCCCACTCAAAAAAAGTGGATGACAAATTAACCTTTTGAAGCTGGACGACTTTTACATATATTTGACAGGTATGTGCTGTTATACCCTCTAAAGTGGCACGTCTTTGGGGATGTTTCCAGTATTTAGTGGTCGGTATCCACCAAGAGTGGTCCAAAGAAGAACAATGTATAAACCAGTTACCAGGTCATGGGTGTCCATGGGTTACCAATGTCCATGGGTTACTGAGGTCAATAAGTGGCAAAATGCATCAGCGCTGGTCTACTCCATCAGCTACTGTGACAAATTGTGCAGTACAGCTCGCCTGATAGAAATGGAGCAGTATGGACCAGCTGGTGATGAGCGCGTGCGCCATTAGCCTTTCACGACGGGGACAATTTCTATTTTTGTATGTTTGTATCTTTCCAGAGCAATAACTATTTTATTTTTCTGTCCACATAGATAGATGAGGGCTTGGTTTTTGTGGGACGAGTTGTGCTTTTAAATGCCATCATTCATTTTACCATATAGTGTAGTGGAAAAGGTTTAAAAAATTCCAAATGGGGAGAAATTGTGGAAAAAAAATCCCTAGACCTTTTTCTGTGTTTACAAAGCTGTCTAAGGACATGTTTTTACGTAACAAGCTGTGCTTTTTATTAGTACCATACGACTTTTTGATTATTGTTTATTGTATTCTGTTGCAAGGTGGGATAGAGAAAAATTACAATTCTAGCGTTTTTTGTTTTCAAATCTTACTAGGTGTTCACTGCATAGGATAAGGCCGCTTTCACATTTTGTTTTTACCTACGTTCAGTGGTCCCGTCAGAGCTTCCGTCTGAACACCCCTGCAAAACGGGTTTCGGACGGACCCGCCGACGGGCCATTGACTATAATGAAGCAGACGGAGTCAGCGTGTGCTCTGTCTTGCACCATTATAGTCAATGGCCCCGTCAGCGCATGCATCTGAAACCCGTTTTGCGGGGGTGTCTGGACGGAAGCTCCAACGGGACCACTGAACGTAGGTAAAAACAAAATGTGAAAGCGGCCTAAATACTGAAATTGTTTTATAGTATTGGTTGTTATGATGAATGTGACAATACCAAATATTTGTTGTTTTGTGAGATTTTTTTTATGCAAATAATTGTTTGTTTTTTAACAATACATATTGGTCACTCATGAGATCCTTTGGTTGCACTGATAATACACTTTTCAGCTATTTAGTACAATGCACAATCTGACCTGTCAGTCACAGGCAGTGTATAAAGGCTGCTTTACATGGTACGACCGATTGTGTGATTTCACAATCGATCATACCCGCCCCCGTCCTTTTTGCATCACGGGCAAATCGCTGCCCGTGTTGCACAAAGTCGGTAACCCCTGTCACACGTACTTACCTCTCGTGCGACCACGCTGTGGGCGGCGAACGTCCACTTCCTGGAGTGGGAGGGACGTTCGGCGTCACAGCGACGTCACACGGCCGCCGGCCAATAGAAGCAGAGGGGCGGAGATGAGCAGGATGTAAACATCCCACCCACCTCCTTCCTTCCACATAGAGCCGGCGGCTGACGCGGGAGGCAGGTACGCGATGTTCATCGCTCCCGTGGTGTCACACGGAGCGACGTGTGATGCCACGGGAACGATGAACAACCGGTGCCCGATTTCAGAACCGATATTATGGAACCTAGCGACCAGTACACGACTCACGATTTGTGAGCGATACTGCGTCGCTAGGAGGTGTCACACAGGCCGGCATCGCCAGCGATGCCGGATGTGCGTCACAAAAACCGTGACCCCGACGATCTATCGCACGATAGACTGTCTGGTGTAAAGCAGCCTTAACACCCCACCCCTGGCGGGATCTCATAGGCTGCTGTGTATGGCAGGCATAGAGGCCATTGTTAGTCATCCAGATATTACAGCAAACCATAGGCATCCTGAAAACGTGCTGCGGGGTGCCAATGGGCAGACAGAGTGAGCAATTTCTCTCTGTCAAAGCCTTCACAATGTGTGGCCAATGCAACTCTGGCATTTAAGAAGTTAAACAACCAGGATTGCACTTAGCTGTCCCTGTCAATTGAGGCCACATTATGCATCTGAATATTTGCCCTCCCTTCCTTTGTGTATATGTTTTTGAATATAATTTTAGTCAAGCACTTTAATATTCTTGATGACGCTATGCTGTTTTGTTTGGTGTAATACAATGTTATTGCTACATACCTACCTGGAAAAAGGAATTAAGGCGACCTCGTCTGAGAACTAATATCATGTTTATGGTGTGAGTGCATCACATGGGGAAGGAATCACAGCACAGTCAGCTCCAGTTGTGTCCACACCCCTAAACTTTGACAAACGACCATGCAGTGTATCAATACGGAGCCGGCTGTCAGTCAGTGCTGTGCTTACAGCCGCCGCTGACAGTGCTGGAGAGGTGACTGAAGCCGTGTCATCATGGCTGTATGACTGAAAGTCGGGGGCTCCCTAGAGGAAGAAAGTTCATTTTCTACTGGGAATGGAACTTTCAGTGCAGCAGACAGGTCCCTTTATAACGCTATTATCTTGCAGATTAACCCTATGTGTCTGTAAATATTGTTATCCAATGTGAACAGTTCCCTTTAAAGCACCACTCCAGTGTTTTTTTTTTTTTATCGTTTCACTGCTGGAGTGGTGCTTTAAATCAAAGTCCCCTGCCCCTGGTTTTATACTCACCATTCAGTGACTTCAACTTCTTTCAGTGTCACTCTGGTCCAATGGTGCCATATTGTGCCTGTAACTTCAGACTGGCTAGAATTGAGAAGTTATGTCAAAAGTTCCCAATACAAGTCTATGAGAGTCGGGATGAGGCTCTCATAGACTTGTATTCATTTGTGACCTCTGATGCATTCCATGAAACACTGGAGCAACCGGCAGATTACAAATCACCACTATAAGCTGCGGCCACCACCAGTGAGCTGTTATATACAGTATTCTAGAATGCTATATCCAAATGCCCAGGCCAAGCTGTACAACGTAAAAAACACCTTTTATTATACTTGCCTGTGGGGCAAACCAGTCCAATGGATGTCGCTGGTCTCGGTCCAGTGTTTCCTATCTTCTTGCGAACGCCATCCTCCTTCCCTACTCTATGTGGATCACGCGTCCTATGTCATCCACACAGAATCCTCCTGTGCACGCACACTTCTCTCTGCCCTGCTGTGGAAAGAGCAAAGTACTGTAATGTGCAGGGATAGGGATGGGTAAAAAACTGCATGCGCATGCACACTACAATACGTTGTTCTGCCCTCCGCAGGGCAGAGAGAAGTGTGCATGTGCAGGAGTGCAATGGAGGCCTCTGCAGGATGTATCATTCACACGGAGCTGGTAAGGAGGATGGTGATGGAAGTAAAAGTGAAGGCATCGCACCAAGACCAGAGACACCCAATGGGCTGGACCACCCCGCAGGTGAGGATAATAAAAGCTGTTTTTTATGTTATACAGAGCGACCTGGGCATTTATATACAGTATTCTAGAATGTTGTATATAAGAGCTTACTGGTGATGGCAGCAGCTTGTAGAGAAAACAATTGGTGATAGGTTCGCTTTAAGCATAGTCCGAAAGGAAGAAACAAGAGGGGCACTCATCAAAGTTGAAACAATTCACGTAGATGACAGGAGGTATAGGTGTGCAGGGTGGTGCGGGCACCAAGTGGATAACGGTGCACACCCATACCCCTGTCTTTTACATGAATTTTTCACCTTTGGTGAATGCCCATCTTGCTTCTTCCTTTTGGTCTTTGTATGAGCTGCTGGATCTTTTTGAGGGTTATGCACCACCAGCACAAGAAA